>NC_044980.1:51618562-51779820 GCF_008728515.1 Papio anubis | reverse complement strand
GATTGCTTGAGGTCCACTCCAGACCCTGTTTGCCTGGGTGTCAGCAGCAGAGGCTGCAGAAGATAGAATACTGCTGAACAGCGAGTGTACCTGTCTGATTCTTGCTTTGGAAGCTTCCTCTCAGGGGTGTACTCCACCGTGTGAGGTGTGGGGTGTCGGTCTGCCCCTAGTGGAGGATGTCTCCCAGTTAGGCTACTCAGGGGTCAGTGACCCACTTGAGCAGGCAGTCTGTCCGTTCTCAGATCTCAACCTCCGTGTTGGGAGATCCACTGCTCTCTTCAAAGCTGTCAGACAGAGTTGCTTGCGTCTGCAGAGGTTTCTGCTGCTTTTTTTGTTGTTGTTGTTTAGCTGTGCCCTGTCCCCAGAGGTGGAGTCTACAGAGACTGGCAGGCCTCCTTGAGCTGCTGTGAGCTCCACCCAGTTCGATCTTCCCAGGGCTTTGTTTACCTACTTAAGCCTCAGCAATGGCGGGTGCCCCTCCCTCAGCCTCGCTGCTGCCTTGCGGTTAGATCACAGACTGCTGTGCTAGCAATGGGGAAGGCTCCGTGGGTGTGGGACCCTCCCAGCCAGGTGTGGGATATAATCTCCTGGTGTGCCCATTTGCTTAAAGCGCAGTATTGGGGTGGGAGTTACCCAATTTTCCAGGTGTTGTGTGTCTCAGTTCCCCTGGCTAGGAAAAGGGATTCCCTTCCCCCTTGCGCTTCCCAGGTGAGGCAATGCCTCGCCCTGCTTCAGCTCTCGCTGGTCGGGCTGCAACAGCTGACCAGCACCGATTGTCCGGCACTCCCCAGTGAGATGAACCCAGTATCTCAGTTGATAATGCAGAAATCACCTGTCTTCTGTGTCGCTCGCGCTGGGAGCTGGAGACTGGAGCTGTTCCTATTGGGCCATCTTGCTCCGCCCTCTGTGTTTTTTTTTTTTTTTGAGACAGAATCTCACTTTGTCACTAGGCTAGAGTGCAGTGGCATGATATCAGCTGACTGCAACCTCTGCCTCCTAAGTTCAAATGATTCTCCTGCCTCGGCCTCCCGAGTAGCTGGGATTACAGGCGCATGCCACCATGCCCAGCTAATTTTTGTATTTTTAGTACAGATGGGGTTTCGCCATGTTGGCCAGGATGGTCTCGATCTTTTGATCTCATGATCTGCCCACCACGGCCTCCCAAAGTGCTGGGATTACAGGAGTGAGCCACAGTGCCCAGCCTGCTGAAATCTTTTATAAGTTCTAGAAGCTTTCTGGAGGAGTCTTCAGGGTTTTCTAGGTAAATAATCATATCATCAGCGAACAGTAATTGTTTGACTTCCTCTTTACCAATTTGGATGCCCTTTATTTCTTTCTCTTGTCTGATTGCTCTGATTAGGACTTACAGTATTATGTTGAAGAGGAATAGCGAGAATGGGCATTCTTGTCTTGTTACACTTCTCAGAGGGAATGGTTTCAACTTTTCCCCATTCAGTATTATGTTGACTGTGAATTTGCCATAGATGGCTTTTATTATATTGAGGTATGTCCCTTGTATGCTGATTTTGCTGAAAGTTTTAATCATAAAGCGATGCTGGATTTTGTCAAATGCTTTTTCTGCATCCATTGAGATGATCATATGAGTTTGGCTTTTAATTCTGTTTATTTGGTGTATCACATTTGTTGACTTGCGTATGTTAAACCATCCCTGCATCCCTGGTGTAAAACTCACTTGATCATGGTGAATTATCATTTTGATATGTTGTTGGATTCGGTTAGCTAGTATTTGTTAAGGATTTTACCGTCTGTGTTCATCGGGGATATCAGTCTGTAGTTTTCTTTTTTGGTTATGCCCTTTCCTGGTTTTAGTATTAGGACAATACTGGCTTCATAGAATGATTCAGGGAAGGTTCCTTTTTTTAAATCTTGTGGAATAGTGTCAATAGGATTGGTACCAATTATTCTTTGAATGTCTCATATAATTCTGCTGTAAATCCGTCTGATCCCAGACTTTTTTGTGCTGGTAATTTTTTTTTTTTTTTGAGATGGAGTCTCTCTCTGTCACCCTGGCTGGAGTGCAGTGACATTACCTCAGCTCACTGAAATCTCTGCCTCGGGTTCAAGCAATTCTCCCACCTCAGCACGTGCCTCCATGCCTGGCTAATTTTTGTATTTTTAGTAGAGACAGAGTTTCTCCATGTTGGCCAGGATGGTCTTGAACTCCTGACCTTTAGTGATCCACCTGCCTGAGCCTCCCAAAATGCCGGGATTATAGACATGAGCCACCGTGCCTGGCCTGTTGGTAATTCTTTTTTTTTTTTTTTTTTTTTTTTGAGTGAGAGTTTTGCTCTTGTTGTCCAGGCTGGAGTGCAATGGTGAGATCTCAGCTCACCACAACCTCTGCCTCCTGGGTTCAAGTGATTCTTTTGCCTCAGCCTCCAGAGTAGCTGTGATTACAGGCATGCACCACCATGCCTGGCTAATTTTGTATTTTTAGTAGAGATGTGTTTTCTCCACGTTGGTCAGGCTGGTCTCAAACTCCTGACCTCAGGTGATCTGCCCACCTTGGCCTCCCAAAGTGCTGGGATTACAGGCATGAACCACCGTGCTGGGCCAGTAATTTTGAAATTACCATTTCAGTCTTGCTGCTTGTTATTAGTCTGTTCAGGGTATCTAATTCTTCCTGATTTAAGCTAGGAGGGTTGTATCTTTCCAATAATTCATCCATCTCTTCTAGGTTTTCTAGTTTATGTGCGTGAAGATGTTCACAGTAGCTTTGAATTATCTTTTGTATTTCTGTGGTGTCAATTTTAATATCTCCCATTTCTTTTCTTATTGAGCTTATATGGATTCTCTTTTTTTCTTGGTTGATCTTGCTAATGGTCTATCAATTTTATTTATCTTTTCAAAGAACCAGCTTTTTCCTTTATTTATCTTTTGTATTTGTTGTTGTTGTTGTTTCAATTTCATTTAGTTCTGCTCTGATCTTGGTTATTTCCTTTCTTCTGCTGGATTTGGGTTTGGTTTGTTCTTGTTTCTCTAGGTCTTTGAGGTGTGACCTTAGATTGTCTGTTTGTGCTCTTTCAGACTTTTTGATGGAGGCATTTAGGGCTATGAACTTTCCTCTTAGCACTGCCTTTGCTGTGTCCCAGAGGTTTTGATAGGTTGTGTCACTATTGTTGTTCAGTTCGAAGAATTTTTAAATTTTCATCTTGGTTTCATGTGTCTAGACGATGATCTTTTTGTGATGAATTTTCCAGGTGTTTTTGTGCTTCTCGTATTTGGATGTCTAGGTCTCTAGCAAGGTTGAGGAAGTTTTTCTCAATTATTCCCCCAAATATGTTTTCCAAACTTTTAGATTTCTCTCCTTCCTCAAGAACAGCAAATTATTCTTGTATTTGGTCATTTAACATAATCCCAGACTTCTTGGAGACTTTGTTTATATTTTCTTATTCTTTTTCCTTTGTCTTTCTTGGATTGGGTTAATTCAAATACCTTGTCTTCAAGCTCTGAATTTCTTTCTTCTACTTGTTCAATTCTATTGCTGAGACTTTCCAGGGCATTTCGCATTTCTATAAGTGTGTCCATTGTTTCCAAAAGTTTTGATTGTTTTTTATTTATGCTATCTATTTCCTTGAATATTTCTCCCTTCACTTCTTATATCATATTTTGGATTTGCTTACATTGGGCTTCACCTTTCTCTGCTGCCTCCCTGATTAGCTTAATAACTAATCTCTTGAATTCTTTTTCAGGTAAATCTGATTTCTTCTTGGTTTGGGTCCATTGCTGGTGAGCTAATATGATTTGTTGGGGGGTGTTAAACAACCTTGTTTTGTCATATTACCAGAGTTGGTTTTCTGGTTCCCTCTCATTTGGGTAGGCTCTGTCAGAGGGAAGGTCTAGGGATAAAGGATGTTGTTCAGCTTCTTTTGTCCCATGGGGTGTTCCCTTGATGTAGTACTCTCCCCCTTTTCCTATGTATGTGGCTTCATGAGAGCTGAGCTGTAGTGATTATTATCTCTCTTCTGAATCTAGCCACCAAGCAAGTCTACCAGGCTCTGGGCCAGTATTGGAGGCTGTCTACACAGAATCCTGTGATGTGAACTGTCTGTGGGTCTCTCAGCTGTGGATACCAGCACCTGTTCTAGTGGAGGTAGCAGAGGAGTGAAATGGACTCTATGAGGGTTCTTAGCTTTGATGGTTTAATGCCCTACTTTTATGCTGATTGGCCTCCTGCCAGGAGGTGGCGCTTTCCAGAGAGCTGTGGTAGTGGGTGGGGCCCTAGAACTCCCAAGAATATATGCCCTTTGTCTTCAGTTACCAGGGTGGGTAGGGAAGGACCATCAGATGGGGCAGGGCTAGGCGTGTCTGAGCGCAGACTCTCCTTGGGTGGGTCTTGCTGTGGCTGCTGTAGGGGATGGGGCTGAGGTTCCCAGGTCAAAGGAGTTGTGTACTTAGGAGGATTATGGCTGCCTCTTTTGTGTCATGCAGGTTGTCAGAGAAGTTGGGGAAAGCTGGCAGTCACAGGCCTCACCCAGCTCCCATGCTATCCAAAGGGCTGATCTCACTCCCACTGTGCACCCCCACAACAGCACCTAGTCTTTTTTCAGGCAGTGGGAGAGCAGGCTACCTGCCTCCCAGCTGTGAAAGCAAATATGCCTTTCCTTCTACCCCCTCCTGTGGAGTCTGCACACTGGATTCACACCCTCCCCTGAGTTCTGGCCAGGAGGCTTCTCTATCAGTTCAAATTGTTACAGAGTTCAACTGGAGATTTCCTTCTCCCTGTGGCCTTGGCCCAGCACCTCCGGCTGCTCTTCTGGAGGACTCCCGTGAGAGCAGGCAGAAACAGGTTGCTAGAGGACCCAGTGAGCTCCCAGGGGTTTTCCTGCTGCTTCCTTTCCCCCTGTGTTTCACTCAGCTCTCTAAATTGACTCAGCTCCAGATAGGGTCGAAATCTTCTCCCATAATCTAGGCCTTCAGTTTCCCCAGTGGGTGTGTGTGTTTGGGGCAGACGATCTCCCTTTCCCACTTCTACAGTTTTGGCACTCAGAGGATTTGGGGTGTCTCTCAGGCCCTACAGGAGCAATCTGCTTCCTTCAGGAGGTCTGTGGGTCCTCTCCTGAGATAAACTGATTTATTCCTGCAATTGTTCTGGGGCAAAAATTCACGATCTCAGCTTTCATATGCTGCCTCTACTTTAAAAAAAGAGAAAAAAATACTATCAGCCGATACACAGTCCATACTCAGTTTTCACTGATTATCTCAACGTTATCCTTTGTAGCAACATTATCCCACCAGAACCAAGATTCTATTTTCTCCCTTTAGTCTCCTTTACTCTAGAACACTTACTCAGTCTTTCACTGAAACTAAGACATATTAATTTTTATTAATCAGTAAACACAAGGCCAGGTGTGGTGGCTCATCCCTAATCCCAGCACATTGGGAGGCCAAGGTGGGCAGATCACTTGAGGTCAGGAGTTTGAGACCAGCTACTATTGCCATGTAAGCAAAACCCATTCTACTAAAATACAAAATTTAGCTGGCCATGTGGTGGCCGCGTGCCTGTAGTCCAGCTATCAGGGAGGCTGAGGAGGAGAATCATGAGGCCAGAGGAGGCAGGAGGTTACAGTGGGCGGTGGGTGTCACTGCACTCCAGCCCTGGGCTGGGGGTGGACTCTGTCTCAATTAAGAAGAAAGAAAGAAAGAAAGAAAGAAAGAAAGAAAGAAAGAAGAAAGAAAGAAGAAACAAAGAAAAGAAAGAAAGAGACAAATACACAGCACAAATACAAGTAATGAGACATATGCTAGGGTGTGAATATTTTAAATATCATTTCATTTTATAACAGGAGGCCTTTGCAATAGTTCATGTGTGAAAAAATAAGAACCATGTTTTTTTCTTTTCTGTCTTTTTTTTTTTTTTTTTTTTTTTTTTTTTGAGATGGAGTCTTGCTCTTGTCACCCATGCTGGAATGCAATGACATGATCTTGGCTCACTGCAACCTCCATCCACCTCCCGGGTTCAAGCGATTCTCCTACCTCAGCCTCCCGAGTAGCTGTGATTACAGGCATGTGCCACAATGCTCAGCTAATTTTTATGTTTTTAGTAGAGATGAGGTTTCACCATATTGGCCAGGCTGGTCCCAAACTCCTGACCTCAGGTGATCCACCCACCTCGGCCTCCCAAATTGCTGGGATTACAGGCGTGAGCCACTGTGCCTGGCCGAGAACAATTATTATTATTATTATTATTATTATTATTGAGATGGAGTTTTGCTTTTGTTGCCCAGGCTGGTGTGCAATGGTGCAATCTCGGCTCACTACAACCTCTGCCTCCCGGGTTCCAGGGATTCTCCTGCCTCAGCCTCCCAAGTAGCTGGGATTACAGGCGCATGCCACCACGTCTGGGTAATTTTTGTATTTTTAGTAGAGATGGGATTTCACCATGTTGGCCAGGCCGGTCTCGAACTCCTGAACTTAAGTGATCCACCCACCTCGACCTCCCAAAGTGCTGGGATTACAGGAGTGAGCCACCATCCCCTGCCTTAAATTATTCTTTATACCACTGTGAGCTGTTCATAAACTTACTGTCTTAGGAACAGAAATGAAATAAAATTCCTTATCCATCTAGGTGGTTGTTATCATTCCTTCGATCTGTGATTTCTTTACTAGACTCATTATTTATTTGAGAGATTTAATTTCTTTTTTAGTGTTACTCATTTTTTTTTTTCTTTTTTCTGAGACAGAGTCCCGCTCTGTCACCCAGGCTGGAGTGCAGTGGCGTGATCTCAGCTCATTGCAATCTCCGCCTCCCAGGTTCAAGTGATTCTCCTGCCTCAGCCTCCCGAGTAGCTGGGATTACAGGTGCCTATCACCATGCCTGGCTAATTTTTGTATTTTTAATAGAGACGGTGTTTCACCATGTTGGCCAGGGTGGTCTCAAACTCCTGACCTCAGGTGATACACCCACCTCAGCCTCCCAAAATGCTGGGATTACAGGCATGAGGCACTGTGCCTGGTCTCATTTTTTTTTCCATTTAATTCTTTACAAACACTTTCCACAGCTGCTTGTGATTATTACCTTTCAATTCGGAATTATTTCCCAGTATAACCTTTCCTGCAATGTGCTCCATTTTCTGCATCATGAGTTTCAGCAGAATGGATCTTTGGATAAATAAAATAGGAATAAATTTAAAAGTTTGTTCGGCTATGGATCTTGTAAAAATTGTAGGAACTGTGCTTTTTCTATATTGTTTTCTCAAAATAAGGAATATACTTAGACTTCAGTTGATGTATAGCTTCATTGTATTAATATGTTACACACAGTTTTTTCATCTAGTTATTGGTCCTTGCTTTGTCAAAAATGTTTTAACTTAGTAAGTCAAGCATAAGTAATTAGTTTGGCTCAAGGTCTTAATTACAGGTCTTACAGGGACCCAAAGGTCATTTTAACTGCACTCTCATCCAGGGCTATTCCTGCTTTTGCTTCTATACTTAGCTTTCCTGATGACAGCAGATGCTAAACCTGACACATCCATATACAGGCATACCTCAGAGATATTGCGAGTTTGATTTCAGACCATTGCAATAAAGCCAATATTGCAATAAAGCGAGTAACATAAATTTTCTGGTTTTCCAGTGCACATAAAAGTTATGTTTGCACTATACTGTAGTCTATTAAATGTGCAAATCATTATGTTAAAAAATACGTTTTAATTTAAAAATACTTTATTGCTAAAGAATACTAATGATCGTCTGAGCCTCCAAGTCATAATCTTTTTGCTTGTGGAGGGTCTTATCTCAGTGTTGATGGTTGTTGACTGATAAGGTTGGTGGCTGCTAAACGTCAGGATAGCTGTGGTAATTTTTTTTGTTTTGTTTTGAGACGGAGTCTCACTCTGTTGCCCAAGCTGGAATACAGTGGTGCAGTCATAGTTTATTACAATCTCAAACTCCTGGCCTCAAATGATCCTCCCTCCTTGGCCTTCAAAAGTGCTGGGATTACAAGTGTGAGCCACTGTACCCAGCTTCAATTTCTTAAAATAAGACAATGAAGTTTGCCACATTGATTGTCTCTTTCATGAAATATTTCTCTGTAGCATACAATGCTGTTTGATAGCATTTTACCCACAGTAAATCTTTCAAAAGTGGAGTTTGTCCTTTCAAACTCTGCTGCTGCTTTATCAACTACATTTATGTAATATTCTAAATCTTTTGTTGTCGTTTCAACAATGTTCATGGCATCATCACCAGGAGTGGATTTCATCTCAAGAAACCACTTTTTTTTTTTTTTTTTGCTCATTCATAAGAAGCAACTCATCTGTTCAAGTTCTATCATGAGATTACAGTAATTCAGTCACATCTTCAGGATCCATTTCTAATTCTAATTTTCTTGCTATCTCCAGCACATCTGCAGTTACTTCCTCTGCTGCAGTTTTGAACCTTTCAAAATCATCTATGAGGACTGGAATCAACTCCTTCCGAATGCCCGTTAATGTTGATATTTTGACCTTTTCCCATGAATAATGAAGAATCTTTTTTTATTTTTACTTTTAAATTTTTTTAACCTTATTTACATTGAAGGACTGAAATGTTCCTAATGGCATCTAGAGTGGTGAATCCTTTCCAGAAGATTTCCAATTTACTTTGACCAGATCCATCAGAAGCATCACTCTGTGGCAACTATAGCGTTATGAAATGTACTTCATTTATTTGTTTTTTTTTTTGAGATGGAGTCTCACTCTGTCACCCAGGTTGGAGTGCAGTGGTGCAATCTCAGCTCACTGCAGTCTTCACCTCCCATGCTCAAGCGGTCCTCCTGCCTCAGCCTCCCGAGTGTCTGGGACCACAGGCACATGCCACCACACTGAGATAATTTTTTGTATTTTTGGTTGAGATGGGGCTTTACCATGTTGCTCAGGCTGGGAAATGTACTTTTTGTTTTGTTTTGTTTTGAGAAGGAGTCTCGCTCTGTCACCCAGACTGGATTGCAGTGGTACAATCTTGGCTCACTGCAACCTTCGCTTCCCAGGTTCAAGCAATTCTCCTGCCTCAGCCTCCCGAGTAGCTGGGACTACAGGCACGTGCCACCATGTCTGGCTACTTTTTGTATTTTTAGTAGAGACGGGGTTTCGCCATATTGGCCAGGCTTGTCTCGAACTCCTGACCTTGTGATCCACCCGCCTTAGCCTCCTAGAGTGCTGGAATTACAGGCATGAGCCACCATGCCCGGCCTGGAAATGTACTTCTTAAGAAATAAGACTTGAAAGTCAAAATTACTCCTGATCCAGGGGTTACAGAATGAATGTTGTGTTGGCAGGCATTAAAACATTAATCTCCTGTACATCGTGAAGAAAATAATGTATATGATGGTCCATTTCCAAGACAAAGTGCTTTGAATAGGCTTGGGTCCACAAACTACAGAAAGACAGAATATACTAGGCCTCTGCTTTGATAGCCAGTACCTACTTGTTGGGGCCCCACTTAGTTGCCCTCATCAGAACCAAAGAAGTTTAATCTAGAACGAAAGTTTACTAGATTGCAAAATAGCACACTTTATCTATTCCTATCAGCTCGCCTGACTACCTAGGTCATAAATCAAATACTTGAAAAGCCGCTGAGCTGACTATGATTGCAATGCATTGTAGGCTGCAACAAAATGCAGCGAGACAACCCTAAATAAGACACCTAAAAGCCCCTACCGAACAACCAATAGGCGACGTCTGGGAAGATTGTGACCCCATAGTACTCAGCCTATGAGGAACCGGGTGAGGGGTCTGCATACTAGGGGATAAATGGCTTGTTGCAACCATGCTGGGTGTGTCTGCCCATCAGACACCAGATCTTGCAAGACTGTCATTAAAAGTCTTGCTTCCACTATTTCCTGTGTCTCTGAGTCCATTCTTTGGGTTTGGATAGGTAAGTTTGTTTCTCGCAATCTCCATCAGAGCTCTTGGGTGACCAGGTACATTGTCAATGAGCAGTATTATTTTGAAATGAATCATTTTTTCTAGGCAATAGGTTTCAACAGTGGGCTTAAAATATTCAATGAACCATGCTGTAAACAGGTGTGCTATTATATAAGAGCACAGGCAGAGTAGAGTTATCATAATTCTTTTTTTTTTTTTTTTTTTTTTTTTTTGAGATGGAGTCTTGCTCTGTCGCCCAGGCTGGAGTGCAGTGGCCGGATCTCAGCTCACTGCAAGCTCTGCCTCCCCAGCTGCGTCATTCTCCTGCCTCGGCCTCCCGAGTAGCTGGGACTACAGGCGCCCGCCACCTCGCCCGGCTAGTTTTTTTGTATTTTTTAGTAGAGACGAGGTTTCACCGTGTTCGCCAGGATGGTCTCGATCTCCTGACCTCGTGATCCGCCCGTCTCGGCCTCCCAAAGTGCTGGGATTACAGGCTTGAGCCACCGGGCCCGGCCAATTTTATCATAATTCTTAAGGACCCCAGGATTTTTGGAATCGTAAATGTGCACCAGCTTCAACTTCAGCTCATCAGCTGCATAAGTCCGTAACAAGAAAGTCAGCGTGTCCTTTGAAACTTTGAAGCCAGGCGCTGACTTCGCCTCTCTAGCTGTGAAAGTCCTAGATGGCATCTTCTTCCGATAGAAGGCTGTTTCATCTACATTGAAAATGTGTTGTTTATAATAGCCAACTTCATCAATGGTCTTAGCTAGATATTCAGAATAACCTGCACCTTCTGCATCAGCACTCGTTGCTTCACTTTGCCTTTGATGTTATAAAGATGGCTTCTTTCCTTAAACCTTTGCTAGCATCAAACTTTTCTTCTGCAGCTTCCTCACTTCTCTCAGCCTTCACAGAATTGAAGAGTTAGGGCCTTGCTCTGGATTAGGTTTGGTTTACGGGAATGTTGTGGCTGGTTTGATGTTTAATCTGCTAAAACGTTCTCCAAATCACCAATATATTTGTTTTGCTTTCTTATCACTCATTTGTTCACCGGAGTAGCGCTTTTAATTTTTTTCAAAAACTTTTCAAAAATAAAAATAAAAAGGACTTTTCCTTTTGCATTCACAACTTGGCTGTTAGGCACAACAGGCCTAGCTTTTTTTTTTTTTTTATTTCCAAGTTTGTATATTTTATTATTTAACCAATTTTTTTAAAAAAAATTATACTTTAAGTTCTGGGATACATGTGCAGAGTGTGCAGGTTTGTTACATAGGAATACACGTGCCATGGTCGTTTGCTGCACCCATCAACCCGTCATCTACATTAGGTGTTTCTCCTAATGCTATTCCTCCCCTAGCCCGCTCACCCCCTGACAGGCCCCAGTGTGTGATGTTCCCCTCCCTGTGTCCATGTGTTCTCATTGTTCAATTCCCACTTATGAGTGAGAAGATGTGGTGTTTGGTTTTCTATTCCTGTGTAAGTTTGCTGAGAATGATGGTTTCCAGCTTCATCCATGTCCCCGCAAAGGACATGAACTCATCCTTTTTTATGGCTGCATAGTATTCCATGGTGTATATGTGCCACATTTTCTTTACCCAGTCTATCATTGATGGGCATTTGGGTTGGCTGCAAGTCTTTACTATTGTGAATAGTGCTTCAATAAACATTCATGTGCATGTGTCTTTATAGTAGAAAGATTTATAATCCTTTGGGTGTATGCCCAGTAATGAGATTGCTGGGTCAAATAGTATTTCTGGTTCTAGATCCTTGAGGAATCACCACACTGTCTTCCACAATGGTTGAACTAATTTACACCCCCACAAACAGTGTAAAAGCATTCCTATTTCTCCACATCCTCTCCAGCATCTGTTGTTTACTGACTTTTTAATGATTGCCATTCTAATTGGCGTGAGATGTTATCTCATTGTTTATTTGATTTGCATTTCTCTAATGACCAGTGATGATGAGCTTTTTTTCATATGTTTGTTGGAGAGGCCTAGCTTTTGGCTTACCTTAGGTTTTTTTGTTTTTTCTTTTCTTTTTAAAACAAAACCAAAAATCACAGTTTCACTCTATCACCCAGGTTGGAGCACAGTGGTGTGATCTTGGTTCACTGAAACCTCCACTTCCTGGGTTCAAGGATTCTTGTGCCTCAGTCTCCTGAGTAGCATGTGCCACCACACCCGGCTAATTTTTGTATTATTAGTAGAGACTGGGTTTTGCCATGTTAGCCAGGCTGGTCTCAAACTCCTGACCTCAAGTGATCCACCTGCCTCGGCCTCCCAAGGTGCTGGTATTACAGGTGTGAGCCACCACAACCAGCCCTGCCCTGGGTTTAGATGTGCCTTCTTCATGAAGCTTAATCATTTCTAGTTTTTGTTTTAATGTGAGAGATGTGTTATTCCTCCTTTCACTTGAACACATGGAGACCATGGTGGGGTTACTAAGTGGCCTAATTTTAATATTGTGTCTCAGAGAATAGGGAGGCTGAGGAGAGGGAAAGAGACAAGGGGAACAGCCGAGTCAGAGGAGCAGTCAGAGGATACACAACATTTATCAAGTTCACTGTCTTATATGAGCATGGTTCATAGCAGCCCAAAACAGTTACAATGGTAACATCAAAGATCACTGATCACAGATGACCACAACAGGTACAATAATAATAAAAAGGTTTTTGAAATCTTGTGAAAGTTACCAAAATGTGGATGCAGTGACATCAAGTGAGCACATGCTGTTAAAAATGGTGCCAGTGGACTTGGTCAATCCAGGGTTGCCCAAACCTTCAATTTGTGAAAAATACAGTATCTATAATGGAAACAAAGCATTGCAAAAAAAAAAAAATCCACAAAGTGCAATAAAACGAGGTACGCCTGTAATACTGTGATGCCTTATGTTTCCGCAGCAGTTTTTCAACCTTATTTTGTTCCTACGACTGTGAAGTGGATAGTTCAAGTTCTGCTATCATTCTCATGTCAAAAAATGAGGCACCTGAGATGCAAAGTGACTTGACCAATGTCACAGGATGAACCAATGGAGGTGCTAGCTGAGGACGCAGAGACAGAATCTCGGACTCCTAAGCTGATAGTCTTACAACATCAGATGCCACTTGATGCTCATATAATGTCACCCAAAGGTATACAGCACACCTGAAATTTGAATATGTGACCTTGATAGCCACATTGCTCCCACTTTTTGCCCATTGTTTTGTTGAATTCTAGACCATAGTTAAAAATTTAAACCCACAGGGCCAAGCATGGTGGCTCATGTCTGTAATCCCACCACTTTGGGAAGTTGAGGCAGGTGGATCACTTGAGGTCAGGAGTTCGAGATCAGCCTGGTCAACATGGCGAAACCCCATCTCTACTAAAAATGCCAAAAAAGTAGCTGGGCGTGGTTGCAGGTGCCTATAACTCCAGCTACTCAGGAGGTTGAGGCAGGAGAATCACTTGAACCCAGAAGGCAGAGGCTGTAGTGAGCAAAGATTGTGCCACTGCACTCCAGCCTGGGTGATACGGCAAGACTCCGTCTCAAAAAAAAAAAAAAAAAAAAAAAAAAATTAAACCCACAGGATAGAAACTGACTTATCAAATGTGGAATATAGTGAGAAGAGTTTGAGAGAATGAATTTCTTTTGCTCCCTCTCCCCCATGCCCACTACCTGTGTATGCTCAAGTCCCCGAAGTGTCTCAGTGGGCTCTGTATACCACTGTGGCAGATTGTATTTTCAAAAGATGGCCACAACAATATCTCCAAGCCCCATGCTCTTCTTACAACTTTCTGTGCCTGTGCCTTTGACCCTTCTCTTATAGAGAGGTGCTATCTATGATCCCTTCCCTTGAATGTGACTGGGTGACACTATGTGACTTCTGAGAACAGACCATAGAAAGTGACGAACTCTGCCTGGTTCCCTTGAGGCACTTACTTTTGGAACCTGGCCAACATGCTGTGAGGATGCCCAAGCAGCCACATGGAGAGTTCATGGAAAAGTATTCCCATTAATAACTCCAATGAGGTGCTCAGCCAACAGTCAACATGAATTACCAGACATCTGGTAAGTGAGTCTTCAGATGACTGCAGTCCCCAGTCTAGATGGACTATCCTGACTCCCTCCTGTCCTGGGCAAACCAAGACAGTCAATTATCCTACCCTAGGTGTTGAGTCACATTATGTCCTCTGCGCCTGCCACACTAGCTTTGGAGTCTTCCTAACTGAGGCCCCAGACCTCATGGAACAGAGACAATTGCTCAAGCTGTGCCCTTTCAAGATTGCTGACCAACAGGATCTGTGAGCATAATATACTGGTTGCTGTTTTATGCCACTGAACTTAGGATGGTTCAGCAAAAGAAAATTGGAACAGCTTCTAAGGATTTAAGTTCCTCCACCTTTACATGATTCAAAGATCCAAGCAAAATATCTCCTTCAAAGTGAAACAATTCAAGCACAGCCCAAACCCAGACATAGGATTTCAGGGGACTGAAATTTCCTCCCCAGCCTAGCAATCTGATACCTAACTTCTGTAGTAGAAGATTTAGTCTATAGTCCAATCAAAGGGCCCGGGGATATTACTAGTTAAGCTATTGTCTGTCTTTTTATGCATCTGGATGAGTAATTGGAATATATGATCTTTAATAGCACATACAACCCTAGAATTATGGGATTTACATGTATTAGTTCTTTCTCATACTGCTATAAAGAACTACCTGAGACTGGGTAATTTATGAAGAAAAGAGGCTTAATTGACTTAGTTCCACAGGCTTAACAAGAAGCATGGCTGGGAGGCCTCAGGAAACTTACAATCATGGAGGAAGGTGAAGGGGAAGCAAAAACCTTCTTCACATGGTGGCACGAGACAGAGAGCGAGGGGGAGTGCCGTACTTCTAAACCATCAGCTCTCAGGAGAACTCACTCACTATCACGCAAATGGCATGGGGGAAATCCGTCCCCATGAGGCAATCACCTCCCACCTCCCACCTCCCTCCTCCCCTGACATGTGAGGATTACAATCCCACATGAGATTTGGGTGGGCACACAGAGCCAAACCACATCACATGTTAATGTAAATGAATTGATCATTTCATTTACTGGAGGCAGTTTTTCATACAGGACCTGGAAGGGAGAATATGAGAACAATGTGTTCCTGAAAATAAGTGATGAGTTTTGTCCACCCATTGTTCTTTCTCTCCTGTGTCATCAGCCTGAGACTGAGGTGCTTTCCACTGCTCAAGGCAGGTGCCTCTGGCCACATAAAACATATTAAGTCTGTCCAGCACTCCTAGCTCTCTAATGCTTTTCACAACCAAGCTATTTCATTTTTTATTTTCAACCTTAAAAATTAAAATATAAACAAGGAACAGAAAAATATACAAACCATACAAGTAAGGTTTACTGGATTATCACAAAATACATTCCTTGATCACCTTTCAAGGCAACAAAGAACAAAGTAAATATTGCTAACACCCCAGAAACCCCTCTCATGCCCACTCCCAATCATTACATCCTCCTTTATCCCCAAAGGCAACCTCTTGACTTTAACACCAGAATCTAGCTATGCCTGTTCGAACTTTATGTAAGTGGAATCATGTAGTATATAGTTAGCATGTGGCTTCTCTTGTTCATCGTTGTGCTTGTCAGATTCATACATGTTGCTCCATGTAGCTATTTCTTTCTGTATAGTATTCCACTATATGTATATACTATAACTTACTTATGTATTCCATTGTTAATGGGCATTTTTGTTATTCTCCGGTTTTGGATATAACAAATATATTGCAATAAACATTTTGGCACATGTCTGTTGGTCTGTTAGATATATATCTAGGAGTGGAATTACTGTATCATAGGATATGTGCATATTCACATATTTAGCTTTAGTAGGGAATATCAAATAGTTTCCCATTTTTTTTTTTTTTTAAAGAGACATAGTTTCACTCTGTCTCTCAGGCAGTAGTGCAGTGGCTCAATCATGGCTCACTGCAGCCTCAAACTCCTGGGCTCAAGTGATCCTTCTACCCCAGCCTCCCAAGTAGCTGGGACCACAGGCACCCACCACTGTGCCTGGTTAACTAAAACACATTTTTTTTTTTTTTTTTTTTTGTAGAAACAGAGTCTCACTATATTGCCCAGGCTGCTCTGGAATACCTGAGCTCAAGCAATCCTCCTGCCTCAGCCTCCCAAAGTGCTGAAATTACTGGGGTGAGCCACCATGCCCAGCCAGTTTCCAAACATACCAATTTACACTCCCTGCAGCAGTGAGTGTAAGCTTTCCTTGCTCCACATCCTCATCAACACTTGGTATTGTTAATTATTTCAATTTAAGCTATACTGAAATGTGTAGTACTGTCTCATTAAGGCTTTAATTTGCATTTCTCTGTTTATTAATGAGTTTGAGTGTATTTTTGTGTTATTAGCCATTTGAATATTCTTTTTTTGCGAAATAAAGGGACCCTTTAAGCCTCCTGCCCATTTTTTCTTTTTTTAAAAAGATGTGTCTATTGAATAATGGAAGAAATAATCCACATTTTTTCATTCAAATATATAGAGTTTTTGTTGTTGTTGTTGTTTTTGCTTTTTTTTTTTTTTTTTGAGACTGAGTCTTGCTCTGTCACCCAGGCTGGAGTGCAGTGGCACGATCTCCACTCTCCACGACTTCTGCCTCCCGCCTCCTGGGTTCAAGTGATTTTCCTGCCTCAGCCTCCCGAGTAGCTGGGACTACAGGCGCGTGCCACCGTACCTGGCTAATTTTTTGTATTTTTAGTACAGACAGGGTTTCACCATGTTAGCCAGGATGATCTCAATCTCCTGACCTTGTGGTCTGCTCGCCTTGGCCTCCCAAAGTGTTGGGATTACAGGCGTGAACCACCGCGCCCAGCCGAGATTTTTTTTTAATGAGGACTTCTAGCTTTCAGTTTCATATGTAATGAGCCTAGAAGTTGCCACTCCATCCTAACAAGTGGAAAGCTGAATAGACTGAAAAATCAGCAACACTTCTTGGATCTACAAGAGAGTTGGGGACACAGGGAAAACTGCTTCCCCCAAGATTGTAGAGACAGACAGGGTATCCCAGGGAATCATGATTTACCAGAGCAGAGACTCATGAATGGAAATCACCACCAGCCAGGGAAGGAAAACTTGAACTGAAATTGACAGATTGCTAAAGGCCCAGTGCAGACAAGTCTGAGAGTTTAAAAAACCCAGGGTACCGACTCATAACCCATTCCCCCAACTTTTGTGAGTTTTACTTCCAGGAGCTTGACCAGCTTCTCACAGTAAGTATCAGAGAAAAATCTTCTCATGCTTCTGGTAGAAGGAGGGGAAAAGGAGGCATTTTGAAATATGCCAGAGCACCCTGTTCTTCTTAATAAGTAGAAACTAGTTAACCAGATCCTAACCTGCTGGAGCATTATCAGAGCCTAACTGGCTGAGGAAAAGGGAAATACCTAATTCCAGCCCACTGTAGCCATCCTCTTCTGCCTAAGGGAGGAGGAAACACACATACACACACACACACACACACACACACACAGAAAACAACTTAGAAACACTTGTGAAGTTCCCAGTCCGGAGGCACAGGATCACAAAAAGACTGAGACCTGGTCATAGGACTACAGAATGCTTCCCCTCCTCTCCACACCTTCCTACCACATCACTAAAGGCCTATTTACAGGTGTTCCTTTTACTCAGTACACAATTTCTGGCTATCAACGCAAAATTATAAGGCATACTAAAAGGCAAAAACACAAATTGAAGAGACAGAGAAAGGATCAGAGCCAGACATAACAGGGATATTGGAATTATCAGACCAGGAATTTAAAACAACTATGGGCCATCCATTTCTCCACCAACCAGGAAGGGCATTGGTGTTGAGACTGACATACTATTAAGGACAGTAACTACCCGGGCTTCCAGGGCTTTGACAGAACCTCAGTTGCTTGGCCTTCTGACCAAGTGTCTGTGATTTTGTATTGTTGGAACATTTGTTGTATCCCTGGGGGTTGTAGCTCTTTACGAGTTTGCTGTGGTTGAACCAAGAAAGACAGCATCTATAGATTTCTTAAAAAATTGTAATCCCATGAAAGATTTTGTGGAGAAGAGGAAAGTGCAAAGTGATTTCAGAATACAAAGAATTTCTTTGTGTTGAATTACCTAGAAGTTTGTCATTGATCTGTGTTCCTGAACTATGAAACATGAATATGTGGGCTAAGAAATAGTTTCCTTTGATAAATAAACAATTAACAAATACTTTGGACAGTTTAAAAAAAAAAACTATGACGAATATGCGAAGGACTCTAATGGATAAAGTACACAACATGCAAGACCGGGTGGTTGGCTGGGTGCGGTGGCTCACACCTGTAATCCCAGCACTTTGGGAGGCTGAGGCAGGTGGATCACCTGAGGTCAGGTGTTTGAGACCAGCCTGGCCAACATGGTGAAACCCCGTTTCTACTAAAAATACAAAAAATTAGCTGGGCGTGGTGGCACGCACCTGTAATCCCAGCTACTTGGAGGCTGAGGAAGGAAAATCGCTTGAACCCAGGAGGCGGAGGTTGCAGTGAGCTGAGATTGCGCCACTGCACTCCAGCCTGGGAGACAGAGTGAGACTCCATCTCAAAAAAACAAACAACAACAACAACAAAAATTCCCCAAAGCCAGGTGGGCAACGCAAGCAGAGATGGAAATCCTAAGAAAGAGTAGAGAATTTCTGAGTTTGGGGATATTTCAATAGAAACCTCCAAAACTGAAAAGTAAAGAGCATACAGACTGAAGAAAGGAAAAAAAGAACGGAATATCGAAGAACTTGGCAACAACTACAAAAAATGTAAATATGCATAATGGGAATACAAAAAGAAGAAGAAGAAAAGCAGGGATAAGAAGATATATTTGAAACAATAATGACTGAGATTTCCCCAAAGTGATGTCAGACACCAAACCACAGATCCGGGAAGCTCTGAGAACATGCAGGAGGATAAATGCCAAAAGCAAAACCAAATTCCACAAAACTACACCTAAGCATAAAATTTTTAAATTACAGAAAATCAAGCCAAGCATGGTGGCTCACACCTGTAATCCTAGCACTTTGGGAAGCCAAGGCAGGAGGATTGCCTTAGCTAAGGAGTTCAAGACCAGCCAGGGCAGCATAGTGAGAACTCGTCCTTAAAAAAAAGGAAAAAAAGAAGAAAATAAAGAAAGAAAACCAAAGATAAAGAAAAAGTCTTGGAAGAAGCCACAGGAAAAAGCTCCTTAGCTGCAGAGGAGCAAAGACAAGAATTATATCCCATTTTTCCTCAAAAATCATGCAAGCAAGAAGAGAATGGAGTGAAATATGTAAAGTGTTGAGTGAAAAAAAAAGCTACCATCTTAGAATTATGTACCCTGAAAAATTATTTTTCCAAAGTGAAGGATAAATAAAGGTTTTCTCAGATGAACAGAAATTGAGGGAATTTGTTATCAGTAAACTTGCCTTGCAAAAAATATTAAAGTAAGTTCTTTAGAGAGAAGGAAAATAATGTAGGTCAGATACTTGGCTCTGTATAAAGAAAGGAAGAGCATTTAAGAAGGAGTAAGTGAAGATAAAACCTTTTTCTTACTTGATGTAACAGATACCAGTTTGTTAGTAACAATAACGTATTCAGTTATATATGCATCTAAATTTCTGTATGCTTATATGTAAATGAAACAAATGACAGCAATGGTACAAGGAACAGGAGGGAGAAATTTATTATTATTATTATTATTATTATTATTTGAGACAGAGCCTTGCTCTGTCCCCCAGGCTGGAGTGTGGTGGCACAATCTCGGCTCACTGCAACCTCCACCTCCCGGGTTCAAGCAATTCTCCTGCCTCAGCCTCCCAAGTAGCTGGGATTACAGGTGCATGCCACCATGCCCAGCTAATTTTTGTATGTTTTAGTAGAGATGGGGTTTCATCATGTTGGCCAGGCTGGCCTTGAACTCCTGACCTTGTGATCTGCCCACCTTGGCCTCCCAAAGTGCTGGGATTACAGACATGAACCACTGCGCCCGGCCTAGTATTATTTTGTTATTATAAAGTATTCATACTATCAGTGAAGTGGTATAGTGTTACCTGAAAGTGGACTGGATTAGTTGTAAATGTATTTTGCAAAGTCTAGGGCAATGACTAAAAAATGCAAAAAAAAAAAAAAAAAAAGAAGTATAATTGATATTCTAAGAGAGAACATGGAATCATATGAAATGCTCAATTAAACCCACAAAACACAGAAAAAGATACAAGACAAAAATAGGAACAAAGAACAAGGGCTACAAAGAAAAAATAGTAATATATGTGGTAATATTAATCCAACTATATCAACAATCACTTTGAATATCAATGGTCAGAATGCACCCATTAAAAGACAGAGATTGTCAGAGTGGATCAAAAAACAAGACACAACTAATTATAGCCTATAAGAAACCCACTTTGATTCCAATTAAATCAGAACAACAACAAAATAAATCCACTTTAAATATAAAGATGCATATAGATTACAAATAAATGGATGAGCTGGAAGACGCATATAGATTACAAATAAATGGATGAGCTGGACTTGGTGACTCACACCTATAGTCCCAGCTACTTGGGAGGCTGGCAGGAGGGTCACTTGAGCCCAGGAGTTTGAGTCTAGCCTGGGCTACACAGCAAGACCTTGTCTCTTAAAAACAAAAAGTAGGCCGGGCACGGTGGCTCACGCCTGTAATCCCAGCATTTTGGGAGGCTGAGGCAGGTGGATCACCTGAGGTCAGGAGTTAAAGACCAGCCTGGCCAACATGGTGAAACTCTGTCTCTAATAAAAATACAAAAATTAGCCAGATGTGGTGGCGGGCGCTTGTAACTCCAGCTACTCGGGAGGCTGAGGCAGGAGACTCACTTGAACCTGGGAGGCAGAGGTCACAGTAAGCTGAGATCGCGCCACTGCACTTCAGCCTGGGGGACAGAGCAAGACTGTCTAAAAAAAAAAAACAACAGCAGAAAAAGTAAATGTATGTAGAAAAATATACTATACTAACCAGTAATTAAAAGAAAGCAGGAATAACTATAGCTAACCCCTAAAAAACATGGACTTGAATGGTGGGGTCCACTTAGACACAGATTTTCTTCTGCCTTCGCCACCCACAAGACAGCAAGACCAACCCCTCCTCTTCCTCCTTCTCCTCAGCCTACTTACCATGAAGACGATGAAGATAAAGAACTTTATGATGATGCACTCCACTTAATGAATAGTAAATATATTTTCTCTTATGATTTTCCTTTTTTCCCTTTTATTTATTTATTTATTATATCAATAGGTTTTTGGTTAACAGGTGGTATTTGGTTACATGAGTAAGTTCTTTAGTGGTGAGTTATGATTTTCTTAATAACATTTTTTTCTCTAGCTTACTTTATTATAATAAAACAGTATGTAATACATATAACACCAAAGACGTGTTAATCAACTATGTTATCAGTAAGGCTTCTGGCCAATAGCAGACTATTAGTAGTTAAGTTTTTGGGGAGTCAAACGTTACGCACAGTTTGCCAGGCACAGTGGAGTATACCTATAATCCCAGCAACTCGGGGCCTGCAGTGGGAGAAGCGCTTGAGGCCAGGAGACCAGTCTGGGTAATATAACGAGACTCTGTCTCTAAAAAATAAAATAAAAACAAAATGTAAAATAAATAAAATATAAGTTTTATATGGATTTTCAACAATGCAGGGGGTCAAAGTTCTTAACCCCTATTTGTTCAACCCCTATGTTGTTCACTATATATTCATTTCAGACAGAACAGACTTCAAACAAAGAGAGTTATCAAAAATAAAGAGGGGGATCACATAAAGCAGTCAATTCTCAAAGAAGACAACAATTCTTAACATGTAGCATCTAACAACAGAGTGTCAATATATGTGAGATAAACAGAATTGCACGGAGAAATCAATGAATCCCACCATCAGTGGAGATTTCAACACTCCTCTATCAGAAATGGACAGATCCAGTAGGCAGAAAATCATTATGGACATAGTTGAACTCAAAAACACTACCAAGGCTGGGCACAGTGGCTCACGCCTGTAATCCCAGCATTTTGGGAGGCCGAGGTGGGTGGATCACTCGAGGTCAGGAGCTTGTGACCAGCTTGGCCAACATGGTGAAACCGTGTCCCTTCTAAAATTACAAAAATTAGCTGGTGTCGTGCACCTATAATCTTAGCTACTTGGGAGGCTGAGACATGAGAACCCGGGAGGTGAAGGTTGCAGTGAGCCGAGATCGCGCCACTGCACTCCAGCCTGGGAGACAGAGAGAGATGCTGTCTCCAAAACAAAACAAAACAAAACACACACACACACACACACACACACACACCAACAACAACAACAAAAGAAATCAAACAAACAACCCCCAAAAAACACTACCATCACACTCTCATAGAACATTCACTAAGACCACATTCTGGGCCATAAAATACACCTTAACATATTTAAAAGAATACAAATAATACAATTTCTGATTTTAGATCACAGTAGAATTAAATGAGAAATCAATAACAGAAAGATAACTGGAGAAATCCCAAAATCTGTGGAGATTAATTGACAGACTTCCAAATAATAAATGGGTCAAAGACTAAATGAAAAAATGTTTTGAACTGAATGAAAATGAAAATACCACTTATCAAAATTGGTAAGAGGCAGCGAAAGCAGTGCTTAGAGGGAAATGTATAGCGTTGAATGTCTTATTAGATAAGAAGAGAGCTCTAAAATCAAGAACCTAAGTTTTCACCTTAGGAAACCAGAAAAATAGAGTAAATTACATCCAAAAGTAAATAACAGTAAAAAAATAATAAGAATTAAAGACGAAATCAATAAAATTGAAAAGTTGTTCAGCTTTTTTTCTTTTCTTTTCTTTTCTTTTCTTTTCTTTTCTTTTTTTTTTTTGAGGCAGGGTCCAGGCTGGAATGCAATGGCATGATCTTGGCTCACTATAACGTCTGCGTCCTGGGCTCAAGTGATTCTCGTGCCTCAGCCTCCCGAGTAGCTGGGATTATGGGTGTGGGTCGCCACACAAGCTTTTTGTGTTTTCAGTAGAGACAGATTTTGCCATGTTGGCCAGGCTGGTCTCCAACTCTTGGCCTCAAGTGATCCACCCTACTTGACCTCCTAAAGTGCTGGGATTACAGGCATGGGCAACAATGCCCAGCCAATTGAGTCTTCCAAACAAACAACATGTTATATCCCTCTATTTATTTAGGTTGTCTTTAATTTATTTCAATAATATATATTTATTGGATTTATAACATGTATTTGATGTTTTTGAAATTATCAAAAATGGTGTCTTTTTAAATGCTTATTTTCTATTTGTTGCTGGTATAAAGAACTAAAATTGACTTTGCAATCCATCAAATTTAAATAACTCATTAAATCTAATGATTTATCCATAGCTTATTTTGGATTTTTAGGTTTAAAATCATATTACCTGAAGTTAATGACACTTTCATTGTTTTGTTTCCAATCTTTAATCAAGTTTTGATTTTTTGCTTTATTGCACTGGCTAGTACCATATTGAATGAAAAGCAGATATCCTTTTATTATTCAGGGAAAATCTCAACATTTCACTGTTAAGTATATGGTTACTGTAGATCTTTTGTAGGTGCTATTTATCATATTGTGTAAGTTTTCTATTATCCCTAGCTTTTAAAGAGTTTTATCATGTAGTGTACACATTTGTAATCAGATGCTCTACTTGCTGTCAATTATTTTAATTTATTTTAAAAATAGTAATACTTTTTGTTCATTTGTTTGCTTTTAGGCAGGGTCTCACTCTATCATCTAGGTTGATGTGCAGTGGCACGATCTTAACTGTCTGCTGCCTTGACCTCCTGGGCTTGAGTGAGCCTCCTGCCTTGGTCTCCTCAGTAGCTGAGACTGCAGGTATGTTACCATACCCAGCTCATTTTTTTTTTTTTCTTTTGAGACAAAATCTTGCTCTGTCACGCAGGCTGGAGTTCAATGGTACCATCTTGGCTCACTACAACCTCCGCCTCCTGAGTTCAGGTGAGTCTCTTGCCTCAGCCTCCCAAGTAGCTGGGGTACAGGTGCGCACCACCTGTACATTTTGTATTTTTAGTGGAGACAGAGTTTCACTATGTTAGCCAGTATCATCTCGAACTCCTGGACTCAAGTGATCTGCCCGCCTCTGCCTCCCAAAGTGCTAGGATTACAGATGTGAACCACTGTGCCTGGCCTTTATTTATTTTATTTATTTATTTATTTATTTATTTATTTGAGACAGAATTTCACTCATTTTGCCCAGGCTGGAGTGCAATGGTGGGATCTCAACTCACTGCAACCTCAGTCTCCCTGGTTCAAGTGATTCTTCTGCCTCAGTTTCCCAAGTAGCTGGGATTACAGGCGCCCGCCACCATGCACGGCTAATTTTCGTATTTTTAGTAAAGATGAGATTTCACCTTGTTGGCCAGGCTGGTCTTGAACTCCTGACCTCAGGTGATCCGCCTGCCTCAGCCTCCCAAAGTGCTGGGATTATAGGTGTCAGCCACTGCACCCGGCCCACAGTCTGTTATTCTTAATAGGCAAATTAATCTGCTTTCCAGTTGATGTATTTCATCCCTAATGAATGTAGCTAGCCATGTTTGAAAACACCTCCGACTTTAAGTTCAAGGAACATCTGTTACATGTTTGATTTTTCCCACATAGCAGCACAGCTGGCTAAACAGGTGATGAAAGACACATAACGGGAGGTGGCAATAAGTGCTGATTGCAGTTTGAAAATCTGTATCCAGAGTAGCACATTACTTTTGAAAATATATCATCCGGCTAAGCATATTAATTATTCAGATGTCATCTCAGATGTAGTACTTGTCAAAAACAAACAGTGCTGTGTTCCCCAAGCACGTCACACTCAGTGCACCTAGTATCAGAAGCTGTTTATGCTCATTCTAAATTACTTAAGTGCTTCAACTTAAGCCTTTTCTATTTAATATGCATGGCCTTAGGTGAGTTAATCATTGTGTAAAAATATCCAGGGACTGATAATGATGTATTTTATGCTCCAATATGTTGTAGTATAGATGACACTGAATCTGGTCTTTCATTTCATTAGTATTTTTTTTCTGGTAGAGTTTCTAAAGGATTCCTCCTCCTGCTCCTCCTCCTCCTCCTTCTTCTTCTTTTTCTCTCTCTCTCCTTCCTTCTCTCTCCCTCCTCTCTTCCCCACATCTCTCACACACTATTTATTTATTTATTATTTTTTGAGACGGAGTCTCGCTCTGTCGCCCCGGCTGGAGTGCAGTGGTGCCATCTCGGCTCACCGAAAGCTCCACCTCCCGGGTTCACGCCATTCTCCTGCCTCAGCCTCCCAAGTAGCTGGGACTACAAGCGCCTGCCACCACGCCTGGCTAATTTTTTTTGTATTTTTAGTAGAGATGGGGTTTCACCGTGTTAGCCAAGATGGTTTCAATCCCCTGACCTCGTGATCTTCCCACCTCAGCCTCCCAAAGTGCTGGGATTACAGGTGTGAACCACTGCATCTGGCCTACATCAATATTTCCTTCTCAGAGACGTATTCATTGTTTTAACATACATAACTTGAATTTGTATTTTCTAGCTACTTACGTACATGACCTAAGTTTTTTGCAAGATAAAGCAGGCAGCCCTTCCTTCTGAGATATGAGTGTGCTGATGGAAGCCTCTCAAGGAAAATTCTACATGATCCCACCCAGCGAGCACCTCCCTCAACTCGTGTGTCCTTATGGCTCCACTTCTGCTATTGAGAAAGACCTAGGCATTCCTAGCCTCAGTGACCCCTCCTTTCCTGCCTCTCCATCTTCCCTATACTTTGACAAAGATTCCCTAAATTCCTCCCATTCTTGCCATCCCAGGCAAGGTCAAGGCCGAGAGAAATAAAGTCCAGAGAAAATGTTCCTTTATTTCCTGATAGGAATAAGCAGGTGGGAATGCATACAGAAACATTACATTGGATGCAGATATTTCTCATCCAGACTGACATCAGTTTTTAAAATCAGACTGGACGTGGTGGTGCATGACTGTAGTCCCAGTTACTTGGGAGGCTGAGGTGAAAGAACTGCTTGAGCCCAGGAGTTTGCCTCAGCCTGAACGACATAGTGAAACACCCATCTCAAAAGCAAACAAACAAATGCATGAAGCTACATCAGTGTTACACCTCAACAAAAAGTTTAAAAATATGTTAGATTCATTAAAGACCACTGACCATTTAGACCTTCCTCCTAGCTTTAGAACTAACTGTATCTTTATTACTTAGATTCCTAAATAGTTGTAAATCTAATTCTTCTTTAAGTATTTTCTAGGAAAGAAAGTTGATTACTTTCTTTTTTTTTTTTTTGAGATGGAGTCTCGCTCTGTCGCCCAGGCTGGAGTGCAGTGGCGGGATCTCAGCTCACTGCAAGCTCCGCCTCCCGGGTTCCCGCCATTCTCCTGCCTCAGCCTCCCGAGTAGCTGGGACTACAGGCGCCCGCCACCTCGCCCGGCTAGCTTTTTGTATTTTTTAGTAGAGACGGGGTTTCACCCTGTTAGCCGGGATGGTCTCGATCTCCTGACGTCGTGATCCGCCCGTCTCGGACTCCCAAAGTGCTGGGATTACAGGCTTGAGCCACCGCGCCCGGCCAGAAAGTTGATTACTTTCATCAACAACCAATGTCAGAGCTTAATGGTTCTTAATGATTCTTCTGTTTTCATCAGAGATAATTATTTTCATGAATCACTTAAATCTGCATTCCAATTTATGCATGTGTAAGAGTCAGTTTCTTTCACAGGCTGTCAACCCTGGCTACACTTGAGGAGCCTTTAGAAAACACTATTATAATGCCTAAGATGGCATCAAAAAGAAGTTAGGAAAAACAAGACAGATAACAAATATAAAAAGACTAGTGGTGGTCAGGTATGGTGGCTCGCACCTGAAATCCCAGAACTTTGGGAGGCCAACGTGGGTGGGTCATGAGGTCAGGAGTTCAAGACCAGCCTGACCAACATGGTGAAACCCCATCTCTATTAAAAATGCCAAAATTAGCCAGTCGTGGTGGCACACGTCTGTAATCCCAGCTACTCAGGAGGCTGAAGCAGGAGAATTGCTTGAAACAGGGAGGTGGAGGTTGCAGTGAGCCGAGATTGCACCACTGCCCTCCAGCCTGGGTGACAGATTGAGATTCCATCAAAAAAAAAAAAAAAAAAAAAAAAGACTGGTGAAAGTATGGTTTTAAGTATCAAAGAAATCAAGCATAAAGATAAATGTCTGGGGATGGGACTTGGGTTATCTATGAAGATAACAAACTACTCAACAAGGGGAAAACTTTGGAAAACAACAAAGCTAGAGAGAAAGGAGGAGACAAAATGAAATTGGATTTGACTGACCAGCTGAAGACTGAGACCTTGATCCACTGGTCAGCACAACCCAAAGCTGGGGGTTAAGAGCAACCTCTGATAATGTGCAAGAGGCTGCAGATACTTCATTATCACAAGGTAAACCTCTGGGGAGGGATTATGACAATAGTTAAGAATGACCAAACAATTAGTGACAATATTTGAGAAGAAATAATAATAGCTAACACTTAGTAGGCACTATTCCAAGTATTTTACATGCACTAACTCATTTAACCTTGAAAATAACCCTACAACGTAGTCTGGGATAACGTCTATTTTGTAGATGAAGGGGTCCAGAATATACCACCCCCAAATATACTACTTTGGCATAGGTATTATTTTGAGCTGAAAGCAATTGAGAAATAACAGATGCAGGAAGAGACTCTGCCCTTCCTCCATCTGCCTAAAAGTAGGGCATACAATTTCTTTTGCGAAGGTAGCATAAATCTCCCCCACCACTCCTGTACCAGGATGAAGAGAAAAATCCTTATCATCAAACGGAGAACTAGCACTGAGATAAGTTTGCAGAAACAAACCTTACTCAAATAACTCTTATCTTTCATTAGTTTCCCCCATATATTTTCTGGTCACTTCCCCACAATTTTCCACCCCTAGAAACCAAAACTTTCTTTCCTTTATCTAGTCACTTCTCTACAATTTATCATCCTTTGTTAAAATGATTTAGAAACTCCTTTGTCTAGGTCAGGTACAGTGGCTCATACCTGTAATCTCAGCGCCTTGGGAGGCTGAGGTGGGAAGATCACTTGAGGTCACGAGTTTGAGACCAGCCTGGGCAACATAGTGAGGCCTTGTCTTTAGAAAAAATATAACATAGTGAATGGAAAAAAAAAATGATTCACCATTTGATTGAGACTTTAACTCTCATTTTTTCAATACCGCCATTTGTTCTCTTTTATTGTGGAGGGGCTGATTTTGTCTTCACTGATCAATCAGAGCTTGCATTTGAGAATGGTCCCTTCACTGCTTACTCTGATGCATTAATCCATTGCCCTCTCCAAAGACTTTCTGATTGGGTGGCTTCTCACTCACATTTGTCCTTCTCACTCTGTAGGAAAACCAGTTTAGGACACCTTATAAAGAAAAGGATTGCATTGTCCAAGATTCAGTAAGGAAGCTTTTTAGTCATCTTGGTCACCTTGGTTTTTTAGACTCGACACATACTCACACTCCCCAAAGTTCTGATCCTTCCTTCTTGTCTACAGAGCTATCTGATTAAAGGAGATTATGATCCTCCAGGCCGCTTCTAAGAATCCAGTTCTTAGAAATAGGTGACTGACACTCACTTACCCGAGATAAGAAAATAAGCTCTGGAGTTAGATTGCCAGGGTTCAAATCCTAGTGTCTTCTATAATGTTAAATTAATGTTATTTATATTCAATAATTGAATAGAAGATAGAAGGATACATTATGAGAGCACACTACAACTTAGAATATACATATTGTTTCTAGAGTTTACATGAGATAAATATAGTCACTTATTCATTTTAGTTTATATTTGATATGTTTATTTCATATCTTTTTCATATAGGTGAATGCACTTAGAACAATTTATACACTGAGGTAAAAGAGAATGCATAGTTTTTAGCGTTTGTTGTGAATCCTTCAGGTGTTGGGTACTGTGAGTTCTAAATTTCTCTTCAAAGAATCAGTATGTCACTATGTTCAGTTCTTTGTCCTCCATTTTAAAGTTTAACTTCCTCATAGTTTCAGTAAACAACCTTTTCTGCCACTTTTTTTTTCAATTGTACTTTAAGTTCTAGGGTACACGTGCACAACATGCAGGTTTGTTACATATGTATACATGTGCCATGTTGGTGTGCTTCACCCATCAACTTGTCATTTACATTAGGTATATCTCCTAATGCTATCCCTCCCCCCTCCCCTCTCCCCACAATAGGACCCGGTGTGTGATGTTGCCATTCCTCTGTCCAAGTGATCTCATTGTTCAATTCCCACCTATGAGTGAGAACATGCAGTGTTTGGTTTTCTGTTCTTGCGATAGTTTGCTGAGAATGATGGTTTCCAGCTGCATCCATGTCCCTACAAAGGACACAAACTCATCCTTTTTTATGGCTGTATAGTATTCCATGGTGTATATGTGCCACATTTTCTTAATCCAGTCTGTCACTGATGGACATTTGGGTTGATTCCAAGTCTTTGCTATGGTGAACAGTGCCACAATAAACATACATGTGCATGTGTCTTTACAGCAGCATGACTTATAATCCTTTGGGTATATACCCAGTAGTGGGATGGCTGGGTCAAAAGGTATTTCTATTCCACCAGTTTTAATCAGCAGTTCACATCTGTTCCCCTGGTCATGTGCTCTGTCCTGATTCATCCTGGTCAACTGCTTTGACATGAGTCACCCCTGGTCACCTGCTCTGACTTAAGCCACCTTTAGTTACCTGTTCCGTAACCGTCTTTCCTGCCAAACTGCTCACCCCACCACTCTGGCTCATACCTCTGCTCTCTTTAAAACAGCCAGTCGGAATTAGCCTAGTCTGTGCAGTCCAACCGTAGCCAATAGGGAAATGACACAGCAGCAGGGGCTACCTGCGTCAGGAATAAGAACCCCTTCCCCTCCCTTGTTCACGTGGGCTGTCGCCATTGCTCCATCTGCAAGTTGCATCCTTCTATAGAAGTAAAAATTACCTTGCTGAGAAAATTAAATTTATGTTTGAGTGCTATTTCTTTGGTGGCACCAAAAATTTATTTGTAACACACGTAACTTGAACTAAACAGGAAAACGAAAAAACATGAAACTTTTTTTTGTAGTTTATAAAAGAGCACAGGCTAAAATAACATTAATTTAAAAAGTAGAAAATTGAATTTTGTCTACAGTATAATTAAAATGGAGAACAGTTTGATTTATGGTGATATTAAAATTATGGGTGAAATTATCTTTTATTTCAATTTATGTTAAGGCTGTTATAGCTATCATGTACAATAAATGAATAAAATTGAGCTATTAAAAAAACTACATTATAATGTATATGTAAATTAAAAGGTTTTCTTCAATTAGTTCCATGTTTAAAAGCATTGAAAACTAGTATAAGGTCTCAACATTTTTGTAATTGCATCTGAGGCTATAATTTTCAGAGGATTGGTTATTAACGTAAATAGAATTAAAGCAGGTAAAAATCTTATTTGTTGTTGACTATGAGAAAGATATAGTTATTATTTAAAGTGAAAAATAAACATTTTAATATAGTTGCATGCCACAGAATACATTAATAGTAAATTCTCGGTTAGAGGAAAATAAATCTACAGATAGAATTTTCTTTAGTTGATCTCTTTTGGGAGAAAGAGGAAAAATCAATAACATACATATACCATGTGTCTCTATTCCCCAACTTTCAGTGTTTAACTCTGCTAGAGATTCATGTCCATTATTCTATCTTGATCTAGAAAATTTTCTATGAGGATTGAAATTAAAGGTCAATACTGAAACTGTTAAACTCCTAGAAGAAAACACAGAGGGAAAGCTCCTTGACATTGTCACTGGCAATGATTTCTTGGATATAAAGTAGTCCCCACTCATCTGTGGAAGATGCTCCAAGACTCCTAGTAATGCAGGATTTTTCTACTCAGCTCAGCTAGATCCAGGTTCTTGTCTCATGAGCAGGAAAAATTGGGCATGTGGACATTGAAGAGAGAGTGGAGTAGAATTTATTAACCAAAAGGAAAGTTCTCAGTAAAGAACAGGGTCCTGAAAGCAGGTTTCTAGTTGTCCCCCTTCACAGTTGAATACAAGAGCTTTTTGTATCCAAGCTCATGGGGCTGGGTTCCCTATTTGTATGAGGTGTGAATTCCTGGTGACTTCACCTTGTCCTTCCAGTGTGCATGGGGGGTTTTAATCTGAGCCACTCCATATTGATGCATTTCTCCTTACTGTATGTGTGCTAAGGAATTGAATTTTCCACTGCGGACATGTTTAGGCAAGCCCCTTGTACAGCTTCCCTTATCTGCCTAAAACATCTGGTATAAGCACTTGTGGGGCAGATTGGAGATTCTCTGGGAGCCCTTCCCTCACTATCTTCCTAAAGTAAGCTGGCTAACTCCTTTCACCAGTGGATTCCTGAAACCATGGATAGTACCAAACCCAATTGCCATAAACAGGAACACATTTCTGTTTATGTATTTCATGGATAAATTTAATGCCTTTTCTATCTTAGTTAAGTACTTGTCACACATTGGATGTAACTTTTGGAGTTTGAGATGTGATTCCTGCCAAGCTGCTGTTTGTTCCAACCATAGATTTTAGCAACCTCAGCATACAATTTTTTTTGCTTTCCTTATTAGGTTGAGAACTTTCACCTTTTCACTTAAGGAAATACTTTATTTTTGCTCTTTGGCATATCTGAATTGGCAGCATCACTCCTTTGTGCTTTGGTCCATTTTTAAGTAAAATAAGGATGACTTGAACACAAGCCCTATGATACCACAGTAGATCTGATAACTGAGAAGGCCACTAAATGACTTTTGGGTGGGTCACACAGTCAGTGTGAATCGGCTGGACAAAGGGATGATTTATGGCCTGGGTGGGACAACACAAGATTTCATTATGCTACTCAGAATGGTATACAATTTAAAACTTATGAATTGTGCATCTCTGGAATTTTCTGTTTAATGTGTTTGGACCCCGGTTAACCATGGGTAACTGAATGAAAAGAGAAACCACAGATAAAGAGGGACTACTTTAACACCAAGGGCCTGGTAACAAAAGTAAAAATAAACAAGTGGGATTACATCAAACTAAAAAGTCTCTGCACAGCAAAGAAAACAATCAACAAAATGAAAAGGTAGCCTATGGATTGGGAAAAAATATTTGCAAACTAAAAATATTTTGGATAAGGTGTAATGACCAAAACACATACAAAACTCCTACAATTTAACCACAAAAAAAACCACAAAACCTGATTTGTTTTTGTTTTTGTTTTTTGGCAAAAGAAATCAATAGACATTTTTCCAAAGAAGACATACAAATGAACAACAAGTATATGAAGAGGTACTCACTGTCAACAATCATCAGGAAAATGCAAATCGAAACCACAATGAGCTATCACCTCATACCTGTTGGAATAGCTATTATCAGGCCAGGTGCAGTGGCTCACACCTGCAATCCCAGCACTTTGGGAGGCTGAGGCGGGCACATAACCTGAGGTTGGGAGTTCAAGATCAGCCTGACCAACATGGAGAAACCCCATCTCTACTAAAAATACAAAAATCAGCCAGGCAAGGTGGCAGGTGCCTGTAATCCCAGCTACTAGGGAGGCTGAGGCAGGAGAATTGCTTGAACCTGGGAGGCAGAGGTTGCAGTAAGCTGAGATCAGGCCATTGTGTCCAATCTGGGCAACAACAGTGAAACTCAGTCTCAAAAAAAAAAAAAAAAAAAAAAAAGAATAGCTATTATCAAAGAGACAAAAAAAATGAAAATAAAAGTGTTGGTGAAGGTGTGAAGAACAGGGAACCCTTGGCTGGGCACGGTGGTTCACCCTGTAATCTCAGCACTTTGGGAGGTCAAGGCAGGAGGATCACTTGAGCTTGAGACCAGTCTGGACAACATAGTGAGACCTTGTCTCTACAACAAATAATAATTAAAAAATAGCTGGGTGTGGTGGTGTGTGCCTGTAGTTCCAGCTCTGCAGGAGGCTGAGGTGGGAGGATTGTTGGGGCTGGGAGATTGAGGCCGCAGTGAGCTGTGATTGCACCACTGTACTCTAACCTGGATGAGAGAGCCAGACCTTGTCAAGAAAGAGAGATGAAAGAAAGAAGGAAAAGAAAGAAAAAAAGAAAGAAAGAAAGAAAGGAAGAAAGAAAGAAAGAAAGAAAGAGGGAGGGAGGGAAAAGAAAAGAAAAGAAAAGAAAGAAGTAAAGAAAGAAAGAGAAAAGAAGGAAGAGGAGGAGGGAGGAAGGAAGGGAAACCCTTGTACACTGTTGGTGGACATTTAAACTGGTATGGCCATTATAGAAAACAGTGCAGAAGTTCCTCCAAAAAATTAAAAATAGAACTACCGTGCGATCCAACAATTCTTCTTCCGAGTCTGTACTCGAAGGAAACAAAATTAGTACCTAAAGGAGGTATCTGTGCTCTCATATTCATTGCAACATTGATCATGATAGCCAAGATGTGGAATCAACCTAAGTGTCCATTGACAGATGAATGGAAAAAGAAATTGTGGTGTATTTACACAATGGCATATTATTCAGCCTTAAAAGAGGAAGAGATCCTGTCTTTTTTTGTTTGTTTTTTTGAGATGGAGTCTTGCTCTGTCACCCAGGCTGGAGTGCAGTGGCATGATCTCGGCTCTCTACAGCCTCCACCTCCTGGGTTCAAGCGATTCTCCTGTCTCAGCATCCCAAGTAGATGGGACTACAGGCATGTGCCACCACACCTGGGTAATTTTTGTATTTTTAGTAGAGAGGGGGTTTCACCATGTTGGCCAAGCTGGTCTTGAACTCCCGACCTCAGGTGATCCACCAACCTCGGCCTCTCAAAGTGCTGGGATTACGGGTGTGAGCCATTGTGCCTGGCCAGATCCTGCCATTTTTGACAACATGGATGAACCTAGAGGACACTATGCAAAGTGAAATAAGCCAGACACAGAAAGAAAAATACTGTATGATCTCACTTATATGTGAACTCTAAAGAGGTTGAATACATGGAAACAAAGTAGAATGGAATGTGGAATGTGGAATGCAGAGATGTTGGTCAAAGGGTACAAGGTTTCAGTTAGGATGAATCAGTCTAGAGCTCTAATAAACAGCATGATGAGTACAGTTAATAATGTTGTATCGTAATCATTCTGTATAGTTAGTAATACTATATTGGGAATTTGCTAAAAGTAGGTTTCAGGTGCTCTTACCACACACACACAGAAGGTAACTATGTGAGGAGATGGTTACTGTATTAGTTTGTTCTTGCTCTGCTATAAAGAAATAGCGGAAACTGGGTAATTTATAAAGAAAAGAGGTTTAATTGGCTCACAGCTCTGCAGGCTGTATGGGAAGCACAGCGGTTTCTGTTTATGGATAGGCCTCAGGAAGCTTCCAATCATGGCAGAAGACAAGTGGGAAGCAAGACATCACACATGGTGGGAGCAGGAGCAAGACAGAGAGAGGGCTGCACACTGGAACGACCAGCTCTCTTGAGAACTCGCTCACTATCATGAGAATGGCACCGAGGGGGTGGTGCTAATCCATTCATGAGAATCCACCCTCATGATCCAACCACCTCCCACCAGGCCCCACCTCCAACACTGAGGATTACAATTCAGCATGAGATTTGGTGGGGACACAGATCCAAACCATATCAGATATATAATTTGCCTGACTGTAATAACCACTCACTATATACATGTATATCAAAACCTCATGTTGTATACCTTAAATATATATAATTTTTATGAAAAAAATAAAAAAGAAATTAAAAGTCAATACTAAGTTAAATAAACAAACCAATTAAAAACACTTCATGTCCCCAAAGGGAATAATAATTATTTTTTCTCGGTAGAAATTAATGATACATAGTAAGATCATCAGAACCACAGAACCCCAACAGCATCTTGTCTGACGTGGAGTGAATATGAGAATTTTAGATGCAGACTGTGGGCTCTGCACGATGCTTCTTCCTTTGAATCATGTCACATTGCCTGGGCCAATTTAGTTCAGCCAACATTTATAGATCCCCTGCCTAGGACTCGATACTGTGCCAGGAGCTAGAGACTCCAAGATTGTCAAAATTGATCCCTTCCCCTCTTGGCCACCCTGCATACAGCAATGGTATTTAGTTTGCTTAGCTATTTAAACAACTGCGAAGTATAACAGAAACACAAATGTATATTGTGTGATGTGAAATATAAATGTACACCCCATAATTATAAAGCAAATACAAGTATAGCCATTCAACTAGGAAAAGAAAAAACATGAACAGTAGCGTAATCATCCTCCAAAGCAAGAAATAAGACAATGGTAACACCCCTGAAGAATCCACTACCTTTGTAACCCTTCCCTATGACATTCCCCTCTCATCTCCCCCAGAGCTAACTTCTCTCCTGATTTTAAAATAATCACTTCTTTTTCGCTTTTGCTATCTAAAAAAGTATAGATACATACTTTGTTTGTTTGTTTGTTTGAGTCTCACTGTCTTCCAGGCTGGAGCGCAGCAGTGCAATCACCGTTCACTGCAATCTCCGCTTCCCAGGTTTAAGGGATTCTCATGCTTCAGCCTCCTGAGTAGCTAGGATCAAAGGTGTGCACCACCACACCTGGCTAATTTTTGTATTTTTAGTAGAGACAGGGTTTCACCGTGTTGACCAGGCTGGTCTTGAACTCCTAACCTCAGGCGATCCACCCGCCTCAGCCTCCCCAGTTGCTGGGATTACAAGCGTGAGCCACCGCACCCAGGCTATGGATACATACTCTCTATGTATACATCCCTTAAATAATATAGCTTAGTTTTGCTTGCTTTTGAATTTTATGTAGCTGCAACTATACTATCCACGTTCTTTTGTGTCCTGTTTCTGTCATGCAACAGCCTAAGATTCATCCCTGTTGCTCCATGTAGCTGAAGGCTTATCCATCTTGATTGCTACATACCACCATTTATTTATCCATTCTACTGACTGGGCCACAGAGATTCTCCAGAGGCCAAGAACCTCCATGACTGTCCCCACAGTTGATGTCCTTCTTGTTGATGTGCTTCAACCCATTAGCTTGCAGGTCCTTTTCTTCCAGTCAACCCAGCCAGCTTGCTACATACTTCTATAGTCCTTGATGTTGTGTCAACCAAAAAGGAAAACATTCAGGAATCTTGGAAGCCTTTTATTCCAAAAATGATTCACTAAAAGAAATGTGATCTTTCTAACAACAGCTTTCTGTCCTCATTTTATTCAAGGTGCGTAATTTAAATTCTATCGATGGTGAGAATGGCAAGTTATCTGAAGATAATCAACACTATCTACCTTAACTTTTCTCTTTTCTTATTTCTAGTTCTTTCACTTGTAGCTATATACATTTTCTGATTTCAATAGAAGCTTTTCTCTCTTCAAAAAAAAATCCCACATCATTTTCTTTAAAGTTAATATTAATATGAAATTCAAATCCATTCATATGGTAATTCCATCATTCAAATTTATGGCTGTATTGAGAATCTTACATTATTTGATCTAAGGATAATAAAAATGAATAGAGCTATGGTCAGATCAAAGTGAGTTTTCAACACATGCAACACCAAAACTAAATGAGGTAATTTAATACTGTCTAATATAATATTCAATATTCATGGACTACTTCCCTCAATTTCTTCAAAGTTATTCTTTTCTATAAAGGACAAATATGAATAAAAAACCCACCACAGATGCTGCCGCCTATCAGTTTTAACACCTGGAAATTCTTACCACATGTGAACTGCATTTCCAAGACATTCATTTATTCGTGTATTCTGTAATCATTTGTAGACTGCCCGTTAGGAACCATGTTAAGCACTAAGAATACAAAAGTAAATCAAAACAAGACAAAAAATGATTTGTCCCTCATTGATTATTTGGATGGCAAAGAGTTGGAGAAAGAGACTTAGGAAAGAAGCAGGACATCAACCAAAATTATTAAATAGTGAGATGCATGCTGTGATAGAGCTAAACCTAGGATGTAAGAGAGAGATGGGAGGGGGAAGGAATACAGCAATGATAGGTGGGATTTGGGAAAATTTCCTAGAGCAGCTGAATCCGAAAAATAGTAAGAGCCAGGCAAAAGGAGATGGCGAAGACATTTCAAACAGAGGTGGGCAGAAAATGCAAAGATCTAGAAATGAGAAAGAGCACCTTACGGTCCCTGAACTGCAAGTGGCTTAATACAACTAGCTTGGGCTGAGAGGTGGAGAGTGGTAGGAGATGAAGCTGGAGAAGTGAGTTGGTACCACATCATAAAAGACCTGTATGCAATTGTAGTGGGTTGAATATTGTCCCTCCAAAATTCATGTCCCCTTGGAATCTCAGAATGCAACCTTATTTGGAAATAGTCTTTGCAGATGTAATTAGTTGAGAATCTCAAGATAAAATCATCTTAAGGTGGGTCCTAAATCCAATGATTCCTGGTTTTATAAGAAGAAAAGACTCGGGCCAGGTGCGATGTTCATGCCTGTAATCTCAGCACTTTAGGAGGCTGAAGTGGGTGGATCACTTGAGGTCAGGAGTTTGAGACCAGCCTGGCCAACATGGTGAAACCATGTCTCTACTAAAAATACAAAAATTAGCCGGGCATGGTGGCAAGCACATGTAATCCCAGCTACTTTGGAGGCTGAAGCAGAAGAATCACTGGAACCTGGGAGTCACAAGTTGCAGTGAACTGAGATCGCACCACTGCACTCCAGCCTGGGACACAGAGTGAACCTATGTCTCAGAAACAAAGCCTCAAAGAGACACACAGAAAGCCATGTTAAGGCTGAATCAGAGACTAGAGCAATGCAGCTACAAGCTAAAGAATGCCAAGGATTTCAGGGAGCCACCAGAAACTAGGAAGCAGTAAAGAAGGAGTCTTCCCCAGAGCCTTCGGAGGGAGGATGGCTCTGCCAAACACCTTGATTTCAGACTTCTAGCCTCCAGAACTGTGAAAGAATAAATTTCTACTCTGTTGTCTCTGTGGTAATTTGTTATGACAGCCCTTAGAAACTAGTACAATCATATTACAGAGTTTGAACAGATTTGTAGATACTCATGTATCCTATGACATGTCCTATTCTTTTAAGCAAAAAAGTGGCATCAAATAAGTACTTTTTGTGTTTTTTTTTTTGAGACAGAGTCTTGCTCTGTTGCCCAGGCTGGAGTGCAGTGGCATGATCTCTGCTCACTGCAACCTCCATTTCCCAGATTCAAGCCATGATCATGCCTCAACCTCCCAAGTAGCTGAGATTACAGGCATGTGCCACCAAGAACAACTAATTTTTGTATTTTTAGTAGAGATGGGGTTTCTCCATGTTTGCCAGGCTGATCTCGAACTCCTGACCTCCAGTGATTCACATACCTCGGCCTCCCAAAGTACTGGGATTACAGGCATGAGCCACCATGCCCGGCTGAAATGGGTAGTTTAAAAAGGTCATTTTGAGGCAGGGCATGGTGGCTCACACTTGAAACCCCAGCACTTTGGGAGGCAGAAGCAGGAGGATCGCTTGAGGTCGGGAGTTTGAGACCAGACTGGGCAACATAGTGAGACTCCATCTTTACAGGAAGCTTTAAAAAAATTAGCCAGGTGTGGTGGCATGCACCTGTGGTCCCAGCTACTTGTGAGGCTGTGGCAGGAAAATTGCTTGAGCCCAGGAGTTTGTGGTTGCAGTGAGCTATAATGGCACCACTACACTCCAGCCTAAGTGACAGAGCAAGATCCTGTTTCTAAAAAATAAAAATAAAACATAAAGTCACCATTTTGCAAACTCTGGTGAAACATGGGCTGTAAGGCATGCTCATGAATGGCTGCTAAAGCCAGTAGGTGAAAGGCTGGAGAGGAAATTTGTTTGTTTGTTTGTTTGTTTATTTAGAGACGGAGTCTCACTCTGTCACCCAGGCTGGAGTGCAGTGGCACAATCTCATCTCACTGCAACCTCTGCCTCCCGGGTTCAAATGATTCTCCTGCCTCAGCCTCTCGAGTAGCTGGAACTACAGACATGCACCACCATGATTTTTTGTATTTTTAATAGAGACAGAGTTTCACTATGTTGGCCAAGCTGGTCTCGAACTCCTGACCTCTGATGATCCACCCACCTCATCCTTCTAAAGTGCTGGGATTACAGGTGTAAGCCATCTTGTCCAGACAGGAGGGGAACTTTATAATGAGTTGATCAGGTATAACAATGCCTGAACTCGTTCATCAATCTCAATATCACTATAAGTGGAACAACCAGACATTAAGAATATCATGATGTGATACGATATGAAATATATCACACCACGTATGAAAAATACTCAACAACAAAAAAATTAAACAAATATTATCAGGCCTCTATCTTTCAGTCTACAAAAAATGAGAAGAAAAGAGGAATAAGTTAAACAACTCTACAAAGAAATGATCCATCAAATTCAGAATCTGGAATATTCTGTAGGACAAGCAATCTGATTTTTCAACAATTAGCATGGGAAAAAATTTTTTTACTTAAGAGGAACTATACGGGGCATAGTGGTGTGTGACTAAGGTGTAACTCTTAGTCCCAGCTACTTGGGAGGCTGAGATAGAAGAATTGCTTTAGCCTAGGAGTTCCAGGCTGTAGTGCACAATGATCGCACCTGTGAGTAGCTGCTGCACTCCAGCCTGAGCAACACAGAGTGACCCTGTCTCTAAAAAATAAAAAAACAGAAAGATAGCAGCATTGTGGGCGAGCTTGCCTACCCAGGTATTGGGAATAGACTATAAAGCTAATATAAAACTAAATTCATATGGCACTGGTGAAGAAAGAAAGTAGAAAAATTTAGAAATAGATACAGTATAAAATGAAAATTTAATATATGGCAAAGGTGATAGTCTATATAGTAAGTAGTGTTGGTACAACTGGAGGAAAATAAAATTAATCCTGTATTTTATAATATTAAAATATAAACTCTGGATGGATCAAAGGCATAATTATAAACAATAAAATCAGCAAAGTCTTATGAGAAAATATAAGAGTCTACCTGAACCATCTAAGGGTGTGAGGGATCTTGACCCAGACTGGAAACCCAGAAGCAACAACAGAAAAGGTAAACATATTTGACTACATAAAAAAACTGTTTAGGCCATGTGCACTGGCTCACTCCTGTAATCCCAGCACTTTGGGAAGCTGAGTCAGGAGGATTGCTTGAGCCTGGGAGTTTGAGACCAGCCTAAACAACATAGGGAGACCTCATCTCTACAAAATATTTAAAAATTAGCTGGGTGTTGTGGTGTGTGCCTGTGATCATAGCTACTCAGGAGGCTGAGATGGGAGCATCACTTGAGCCCAGGAGCTGGAGGTTGCAGTGAGCCAGGATTGCTCCTCTGCATTCCAGCCTGGGTGACGGGAGGGAGACCCTGTCTCAAAAAAAAAAAAAAAAAAAAAAAAAGGAAAGAAAAGAAAAATGAAAGCTATTGCCAGAAATATCACAAAAAATATCAGAAACAGGCTGGAGACATTTGCCAGCACAATTATTATTCAGCATTGTTTTGGAGGTTTTAGCTGAAGGAGTAAGGCAAAAAAATAAAATAAATAATATTAAAATAAAAATGTTCAAAAAGAAGACACAGAATTTGAAGATAATATGATTATGCATCCAGAAAATATAACTCAATTTAAAAACTATTAAAACTAACAAGAGGCTGCCGAGTAATGTAGTTAAATACAAATGAGGTATAAAAAAATCTATTATTGTCTTTACACTAGGAATAATCATTTGAAAATTAAAAATGAAGAAAAATATTTACCATAGAGACAAAAATTATAAAATACAAGGGAGCAAACTAAATAGGGACAATATTAAAAGACTAAAACTTTATTTAAAGGCATAAAAATGGAGTATCAGATTCAGCTTAATATGGCCAGGAGGGTCGATGTTATAAAAATGCCAATCCTTCTTTAATTAACACATAAATTTAATGGACTTCTAATTGAAATCTTTTTTTTAAATGAAGCTAAGCAAAATTATATTAATTAAAAATATTTGGACGGGGGTAGTGGCTCATGGAACCTCAGCGCTTTAGGAGGCCAAGGCGGAAGGATTGCTTGAGCCCAGCAATTCAAGACCAGCCTGAGCAATATGGTGAAATGCTGTCTCTATTTTAAAAAAAAAATTAGCCAGTCATGGTGACACACACTTGTAGTCTCAGCTACTTGGGGACACTGAGACAGGAGGATTGTTTGAGCCCAGGAGGTCAAGGCTGCAGTGAGTCATGTTTATGCTGCTGCGCTCCAGCCTGGGTGACAGAGAGAGACCCTGCCTCAAAAAGTTGTTTAAAATTTTGTATAGAGTGATATATGCCAGAATAATTAGGAAATATTTGAATAAAAGACTATGAGCGAGAATTTGTCCTGTCAGAGAGTAAAACTTATTGTAAAGTATTTGTAATCAAAAGAGTAAAGAAACAGAGAAATATGTATAGAGTCCAGAAATTATCTAAGTGTATGTAGGGTGTTATTAGGTTGATGCAAAAAGAATTGTGGGTTTTTCCAATTATTTCTGTATCAACCTAATATTAGATTACATTTCAGTAAAGTGGGAAAAGGGCCTTTTATATAATAGATGGTATTGGAATAATCTGCTAACAATTTAGAAGAAAATTAGATAAACCAGATGGAAAGAAACATAAACTTTAGTAAACCCGCAGCTAAGAGTAAAATTGAAATATACTCAAAAATATCTTTCATTTCACCACCTTCCATAAAAGCAATAGTCCCAGGTAATCCTTGTGATTTCTATAATACTGTCAACTTTATTAAGAAATAAATTATTATCTTATCAAGCTGACTCCGAAAAGTAATTTTTTAAAGTATGATAGTAGGTGGGTGGGAAGCTGTTTGACTTATTTTGTGAGATAAATATAACATTAATGCCTAAACTGAGTAAGACCAGTGTATTAGTTAGTTGTCTTTTGTTGCTGTAGCAGATTACCATATACTTAGTGGCTTAAAAATACACAAATCTCTTATCTTGTAGTTCTGGAGGTCAGAAACCTGAAATGAGTTTCACTGGGTTCAAATCAAGGCATTGGCAGGGATGTGTTCTTTCTGAAGGCTCTAGGGGACAATCCATTTTCTTGCCTTTTCGAACTTCTAGAAACTTCCTGCATTCCTTGGCTCCTAGCCTCCTTCCCTCTTCAAAGCCAGCAATGGCCGGCAGAATTTTTCTGGCGTGGACTATTCTGACCCTGACACTTCCATCTCCCCCTTCCACATTGAAGTGCTTGTGCTTACACTGGGCCCACCTAGATAATCCAAAAATATTTTCCTATTTTAAAGTCAGCTAATTAGTAAACGTAATTTTGTCTGCAAATGTAATTCCCCCTTGCCATGTGACATAATATATTCACAGGTTTCAGGGATTACGTCGTGGACATCTTTAGGGGATGATGATTCTGCCTACCACAAACGGTATAAGAAAAAATAACTATAGGTAGGTGAGTAACGATCCTGGCTTGACTGAGGGTTTTCTGGGATGTGGGACCTTCTTATTTGTTTGTTTGAGACGAAGTTTCATGCTTGTTTCCCAGGCTGGAGTGCAATGGCGTGATCTCGGCTCATGCAACCTCCGCCTCCTGGGTTCAAGCGATTCTCTGCCTCAGTCTCCCAACTAGCTGGGATTACGGGACTGTGCCACCATGCCTGGCTAATCTTTTGTATTTTTAGTAAAGACAGCGTTTCACCATGTTGGTCAGGCTGGTGTCAAACTCTTGACCTCAAGTGATCCACCTGCCTCAACCTCCCAAAGTACTGGGATTACAGGTGTGAGGCATCAGGTCCGGCCCGGACCTCTGTTTTAAAACTAGGATGGATGGTTCTGGGCTAACAAGGACAGTTGGTCAGCCTAAGAAGGTTAACATAACTATAAGCACACATGTGAAAATCTTAACATTTAAGCCCTAGAATGCAAGATTGTTGCACATCAGACAGTTTTTTTCATATAATTTACCCATTTGTAGACTAAAGCAGCAGTCCCCAACCTTTTTGGCACCAGGGACTGATTTCATGGAAGACAATTTTCCACAGACCGGGTAGTGAGGGATGGTTTCGAGATGGTTCAAAGGCCTTACATTTATTGTGCACTTTATTTATATTATTATTACATTGTACTGTATAATGAAATAATTATACAACTCACCATGCTGTAGAATCAGTGGGAGCCCCGAGTTTGTTTTCCTGCAACTAGATGGCCTTGTCTTGGGGTGATGGGAGACCGTGACAGATCATCAGGCATTAGATTCTCATGAGGAGTTCACAACCTAGATCCCTCGCATGGGCAGTTTACAAGATGGTTAAGCTCCTAAAAAATCGAATGCTGCCGCGGATCTGACAGGAGGTGGCGCTCATGCGGAAATGCGGACAATGGGGTGTTGCTGTAAACAAAGGTGAAGCCTCACTTGCTCACTTGCAGCTCACCTCCTGCTGTGCAGCCCAGTTCCTAACAGGTCAGGGACCAGTAGCGGACTATGGCCCAGGAGTAGGGGACCCCTGGACTAAAGGAAGAAAATCCTATAAATTTCTCAATAGATCAGAAAAAACTTTATATAAAATTAAACGTGTGTATGATTAAAAAACAAACACACTGTTTACAAATGTGAATAGAATTTTCTCAACTCGATAAAAGATATTTGTTAAATATCTACAGCAAACACAGTAATTAATGAAATAGTTCAGGACATGTTCCCTTTAAAGTTCAAAACCAAGTAAGAATGCCTTCTGCACCACCATTACTATTGACCACAGTACCTTACCAACAACATATGAGTTAAACAATGAAATAATATATGTATAAAAATTGAGAGTGACAAAATTTTTACTTTGTGGATGATATTATCATTTACAGAGAAAAATGAAGAGAAGCAACAGGACCACCAAATGTGACAAGATCAACAGAAAACATAGTAGAAAATAAGATACTATTTGTAATAGCAATACCATATAGAGTATCTAGGAGTTAAACTATAAAAATGCAGAAGAATTGTATGCGGAAAATTACTATTTAGAATATATAGGAAACTTTGCAGAATAGTGAGGAAAAACAAATCAACAATCAGGAAATCCAGTGGGCAAAACCTGAATTGTTAACAAGAAAATGAAGAGATGCTTAATTTCACTAGGAATCTCACCACATTGGCAAGCAAGAACATAACACAATAGCATGAGCAGGAGAGGGTTTGAGCGAATGAGAATGCTGGAGTCTTGCTGTGTAAACTGGTGCAGCCCTTCTTAGTTAAATAATATATGTTGACAATGTATAGATAGCAATTCCACGTCTGAAAACATAACTGCAAAATTGTCACATGGATCTTTAAGGAAACAGGTAAAAGACTGTTAATATGGAAAAAGGATTGACAGGCCATATGTATACTAGGATAGGTGCTTATAGAAAAGGGGATTGGGATTGGCAATAAAAGGAAAGGAAAAAATGTAAAGCAAAAGAGGTGACCTGAATAAAGTAATAATGAGAGTGTGTCATCAACTGAGGAGAATAGCCAGCTCAATTCAGTACACATGATATATAAAAATGAACATATCTCATTCTTTGACACAGCAATCTCACTTTCAGTAATTAAAAAAAAGTTATTTTGTAGAGACAAGGTCTTGCTATGTTGCCCAAGCTAGTTTTGAACTCCTGGGCTCAAGGGATCCTCTTGCCTTGGCCTCCCAAAGTGCTGAGATTACAGGTGTGAGCCACCATGCCAGACCTCAGTAATTTTTTAATAGAAACAAATATCTTCATATGGAAGGATATATGAATGAGAATGTTTATTGTACATTGTAATAGCAAAAACTAGGACTTGCCTTATCTATTCATCAAGAGAAGAATGGTTGAATTACAGTATGTACATACGGAATATTATCCAGCTATTGAGAAGAATTAGAGTTATTTATATTGATCTGGAAAGATGTCCATGAAACATTAAATGAACAAAGTAATTTGCAGAGTAATGGGCATGGCATTATCCTATTTATATAAATAAATACATACATAATAAGGAGAACAAAATTCCAGTATGTGTATATTTCTGGTCAATGTCTAGTCAGAAGAGATAAATCATATCAATTATTTGAATGGAGAAAATATGAAGACTTCTGAAATGAGGGTTCCACTCTGCAGGTGCTGGTGACTCAGCTTAGAGGAGGGAGCCCAAGGGACTGGGACTGAGCCCTTTGAGGAGCAGCACAGGCTGCTGGTACTGGTATCTTTGAGCGGGAAGGTGAACAGGGTTCTGCAATCCTTGGAAAAGCTGCCAGCCAGATTCGGCCAGTAGCTGAGGCTGCAGGAGTGAGGAAGCATTGTTCAGGTCATACTCCTGTGATCTTTAGCAAGCCGGAAGCCAGCGAAGATCCTAACAGGAAGCCAGAGTGCAAAGGGGAAATGTGGTTTGCCCAGTCCTGATCCCAGTAGCATGAAACAGGGCTGAGGGTAGAGTGGAGGGACAAGAGCTAATATCTGACACAATGTTTTTACACAATTGTGTGAATATGAAGAAAATCCTTGTATGATATAAATCAATCTGTTAATATTAACACTCATTATCTCAGAAGTAAGAAGAGACTGGGAACTTATAAAACAGTAACTCTCCCATAGTATTTCATGGATTACCATATGTACATAGTATTTTTATAATAACAATTAGTAACATAACCAATGAAGCAGAAAAATAAAGAAAAATTAAAATGAATAATATACGCCCCTATGGTGTGTGTCCTGGGGAAAGGATGGCTCTATCTCTGTGCAGTGGTAGATCCCTGACCCATCAATGCCCTTGAACCTCAGAGGTATCTGCTCTGGTACCAGATATGCACTGCAAAACACACAGCTAAATTTATACATTGTATTTTATAAATATTTCTTCAACAAATATGGCAACTTCTTGTTGAATCTGGATAACGAGTACCTGGGGGTTCATTTTACTGTTTGTCTATTTTTGTGTAGGTTAATGTTTTTTCACAATAAATACTGAAAAAGGAATTGGATCACCACGTATTTTACAACCACAGTCCATGAAAGGAAGAAAACACATGTAATTTTCCCAATTCCAAGAGAATCTGACAATTGCTTTATACCTGTTGAATTTGGATTACAATAAACATTGGTTATAATGTTGATGAGGAAATTCAGATTGAACTTTCTGTAACAATGAAGGAATAAAATTTCTCAAAACAAACAAGTAAAACAGGCACCATTGTCTTAAAATTAAGGGTTGTATAACAATAAACCATAGTAGTTAAAAATCAAGATGTAGCTGGAAACTTCTTAAATGCACACTACGGCCGGGCGCGGTGGCTCACGCCTATAATCCCAGCACTTTGGGAGGATGAGGCGGGAGGATCACAAGGTCAGGAGTTCCATACCAGCCTGGTCAATATGGTGAAACCCCGTCTCTACTAAAAATACAAAAATTAGATGAGTGTGGTGGTGCACGCCTGTAGTCCCAGCTACTTGGGAGGCTGAGGCAGAAGAATTGCTTGAACCCGGGAGGCAGAGGTTGCAGTGAGCCAAGAGCATGCTGTTGCACTCCAGCTTGGGCAACAGAATGAGACTCCATCTCAAAAAAAAAAAAAAGAAAAAAAAAGCACACTAGTCAGAGTCAATTTCATGATGACAAGATATGTAAATCTGGAGAAAGGACCTTCACCCCCACCTAGCTAACATTTACATTTTTAATGTGTTCAAGATATCTGATTGGTTAATAGTGTCCATTTTTTATCCTTATCTCTATAACGAGCTGCTATGGCCAGTTTAGTATTCTGTAACCTTAAAATGCCTGTGTCAACATCTCACCTGCCCAAGGTTCTTGTTATTGAAACATACAGCACCTCTGGTACAAGAACAGTTTAAATCAAGGCTGACTTAAAGAGATTTGGGCTTAAATGTTTTAAAAATGTCTACTGCTCTAGGTCTGCAATTTTGAGAGTCCATGAGTGGGGTAGGCTTGGGGAAGACTAATGCTGTGTAAGGGGGATTGTTCTCCCCTGAAGGCTTGAGATAGTCCCTGCAGGATCATCAAAGGAGCTGGCCACAGTTGATAATATTCCAGCATGTTGTTGGATGATGTAAATGTCAGCAATATGTGTGCCAACCAGAAGTCATGGCAGTGGGTCCTAGTCAGACTCCAGAGCCATCTCTACTTGGGGGTGGAGGGCAGACTGACCCCCTTTTGGCTGTGAAAACCTCTAAGTCTTTTAGACAATTCAGAGGAAATGTGGAGATTTCAAGAAGTAGATACTGAAGTTCTAGCTAAAAAGGCCTGTGGACTGAGAGCTTTGTGGTTCCAGACACTCTAAATGTGTGGATCACTTCCTTCTGAATACACCTGCGAAGTAGAGTCAGTGTCCTCTTCTGGGTCTAAGGAGGGGTCTGTAGAGTAGGGGAGTTGAGGGTGAAAGTTTGGAACAACCGCCATGAGGAACTGGAGAAAAATCCAACATAGCATTCATTGAAGGACTTTGGGTTATGAGGAAGAATAAGTTGAGGCTGGAGAAACTTATTACCCTCAAGCAGCTTGAGAGTGGGGCCTGAGGTTGGATGGGTAAAGGCTGGGGTATGATGGGAGGCAAAGGGGCAAAGATGGGAGGTCCCTGATGAGACCATGATTAAACTGGTGGATCCAGGGGTCTAGTATGAATGAAGAAAGTAGGGAAGACAAAAAGGGTATAAAAATTAGAGAGAAACACAGGGCAGTTCCTAGGTGGGGGTAGATGGGTGGGGCCTTGGATAGATCAAAGGCCAAGTGGAGGAGTGAGATGTAGGAGAGCTAGAAGCTTGTGGTCAGAGAGCAATTTACTGGAATTCAATGTATCAGAGGTGGAGCACATAGCTGTGCAAAGGTCCCCAGGTGTGCCCGTGGGAGGAGGTATCGATATGGAATAAAGGTCATTGTATATCAAGCCATCATGAAGTTAGGGTGTTGATAACTTATCCATGTGGGTGTTGAAACACTCAGACTCAGAACAAATACCAAAGAGACTCTCTGGCACAAATTTAGAAGAATACCAGCAGATCTGTAGATGACAGGCTGCTTTTATTTGGGAGTATCAGTCCCAGCCTCCCGTCTGTAGCCATTGCATTCTGGAAACTTGGAGAAGAATCCAAGGACCCTGATCCCCCATTTTCTGAATATTCTCTAACACACACACACACACACACACACACACACCTCCGAGGCCTCTTTCCTTCTAAACTAGGAAAGAGCGACTGAAAGGTCCTAAACATAAATCTCTCATTAATTCAAAGGAGAAGAAACTTAAAATGACAACAGTTTATAAGACAACTGGTTTATTGCAGTCTTAGGAGTCAAGAAGTCAGTACATTTTTTGCAGGTTTATTTTATGATTAGCATAGTGTTTAAAGGTATGAGTTTTGGAGTTTAGCTGTACAAAGACCAGATCTGACATTTAATATCTGCATGGAGAGGGCAAGTTACTTTATCTTCCTAAGCTTCAGATTATTGTATTAAGGTTATTATAATATGACCTACTTCACTGAGTTGCCATGAGGATTAAATGAGATGCTGCTTGTAAAGTATACAGTGCTTAGCATAGTAAGTGCTCAGTCCTACTACATATTGTTATCACTCTCATTCCTCATTCTTGAGACATGTTTCTCACAGGCCTCTCTTTACTCATTCTAGAATGAAGGTAAATTCATACACATTTAGTATTTTCTAGGGAATGTGGTGGATCCAGCTGATGCCCACTCAGGGTTGTGTGCATCTCTTCCCAACTTGTAGTTCAGTGATGTTGATAGCTGAGGTCCACCATGGTGGTAGTATTTACACATGGAAATTGGCAACTACTACAACCAAAATAGTCCTCCTTCTCTGTTTTTTGTGGAAATCAGTTTACCAGCGCACCATTGCACCTTGGGTTTTGTTGGGTTTTTCCTTCTCAGATCTGTAGCTAGACAGCAGGCTCATGTGCAGCTCCTAGCCTGGTTCCCAGCCTCCTGCAGGTTTTCACTGGGTGAAACTTTCCAGGCCTTAGATGATAGCTGCTCCTGCTCCCACTGCCTTTGTCGCCTTATGATTGCTGGGATGTGTGTAGCATACAATCGGCAGATTCCACGACTTTCACAGCTCTTTCTGTCTTGTGGTCTCCATAGTGTTAAGTTAGGGGTCTATAACACCTCTAACATTACCCCAGTTCCTGCCTTGTTTTTGTCATAGGATTTAAATGTTTTTAGAAAGAGAATGGAAGATTGGGAGAGAACACTCCAGCTCCCTCAAAACACGACTCCCATATGGAGAAGTTTGGCTGTCCAAGGTCTTCATTGCTGCAGTCTTATTTTTCTTTTTCTTTTTCTTTTTTTCTTTTTTAATTTATTTTCTTTTTTTCTTTTTTCTTTTCTATTTTTTTTAGATGGAGTCTCACTCTGTCGCCCAGGCTGGAGTTCAGTGGTGCAGTCTTGGCTCACTGCAACCTCTGTCTCCTGGGTTCAAGTGATTCTCCTGCCTCAGCCTCCCAAGTAGCTGGGACTACAGGCACGCACCACCACACCAGGCTAATTCTTGTATTTTTAGTGGAGTCGGGGTTTCATCGTGTTGGCCAGGCTGGTCTCAAACTCCTGACCTCAGGTGATCCACCCACCTCGGCCTCCCAAAGTGATGGGATTACAGGTGTGAGCCACTGCACCCAGCCTACGATCTTATATTTAAATCAGGGCAAGGCGAAGATCTTTCCACCTGCTTTCTTGCCTACGGTTTATCCTCTTTCTCCAGTGGCAAAAGAAGGTAGAGCAATGGATTAAACTTTTCTTTTTTTTTTTTTTTTTTTTGAGACGGAGTCTCGCTCTGTCGCCCAGGCTGGAGTGCAGTGGCCGGATCTCAGCTCACTGCAAGCTCCGCCTCCTGGGTTCACGCCATTCTCCTGCCTCAGCCTCCCGAGTAGCTGGGACTACAGGCGCCCGCCACCGCACCCGGCTAGTTTTTTGTATTTTTAGTAGAGACGGGGTTTCACCGTGTTAGCCAGGATGGTCTCGATCTCCTGACCTCGTGATCCGCCCGTCTCGGCCTCCCGAAGTGCTGGGATTACAGGCTTGAGCCACCGCGCCCGGCCGGATTAAACTTTTCTAAATGGTTTCATCTGTCTTATTCTTAGTGGAGTACGCTCCTTGCTTCTGCCCATAGGTTGTCAGTTTTCACTTTAATTTTGATTTCTATCTTTTTTTCTTCTTGAGTATTTCCATTGGAAATTTAAAAAGAATATGTCAGGATTTGTTAGCTGAATGCCATTTTATATGGGAAATCTTCCTATGACAAACACAACTTTACTTACAAACTTTATTTTTGTTCTAGCCCTTTTCATGCAAAAATGTTGTGATAAAATAGAGCTATTTCACATTTTATTTCCTTAGAGAAAGCGCATATAACAAGGACAGACCCAATCAATCTAGAATTTCTTTTTTTTCTTTTTCCTTGTCAGCAGGAAGTCATCCATCTAGAGTTTGTAAGAATGTGTTGGAATTTACAGTGGTGCCCTGAATAAAAAGATCCCTTTAATACGCACAAATGAATGAGCAGAATTATAAACTCTGCTTAGAAGGAGAGCTGATGGTGCTGTAAGGATAAAAAGCATCTACTGCAGCCTGTTTTTTTACTACACTGAACCTGGACACATTGGAATTTCTAGACAATCCTGGAACAGTTGTGTAGTCCACACACACAAGCAGCTGTGCTCATGCTCGGCATGCGGAGCTGGTCCCCCACCATGGAGAGGAGTCAGGACACTGAGCGTGACCACAGGATGGAGGGGACTGCATTCTATGGAGAGCCACACTGGGGGAGGTCATATCCTCCTTCGTATTCACCAAACATCCTTCCAGCGAGACCAGGAAAGGTCAGGAGATCACTCAAAAAAGAAGGAGAACCATCTCAAACAATGTCAGCAAGACAGGATCATTGTGACATTTTCAAAAAAGACTTGTGATCCCAACTCTTGGCTTAAGCCTCAGTCCTGGTCACTGCTCTGTGTTCGTCCTCCTTGAGTCTGTGGCTCTCATCTGTAAAGTGGGCAGATTGGCGAGTTTGCCGGACTGTAATGATGCCTGAAGTTATGTTTGTTGAGATATTTGTAAAGCATCCCCAAATAGTCATATTCAAGTTATCATAACTATTAATAATAAATAATTGTTATTACTTTTATTTTTAAAAAAGGAGAGCTGAGAGCCAAAAAGTAAAGACTCAAATTTATTAAAATATGTTTCCAAAAACTACCTTTTAACTTGAATAGATAATGCATACATTCAAATTGAAACTTTAAAATTCTCTTTTTATTATTATTATTTTTAGAGACAGGATCTCGTTTTGTTGTCCGGCTGGAGTATAGTGGCACGAACATAGCAGCCTCAAACTCCTGGACTCAAGTGGATCCCCCCATTTCAGCCTCCTGATTAAGTGGGACTACAGGCATGCTCTACTATGCCTGGCTAATTATTATTTATTTATTTATTTATTTATTTTTGAGATGGAATCTCGCTCTGTCGCCCAGGCTGGAGTGCAGTGGCACAATCTCGGCTCACTGCAACCTCCGCCTCCCGGGTTCAAGCAATTCTCTTGCCTCAGCCTTCTGAGTAGCTGGGATTACAGGTGCCCACCACCAAACCCAGCTAATTTTTGTATTTTTAGTAGAGGTGGGGTTTCACCATGTTGAATCCCTGACCTCGTGATCCACCCACTTTGGCCTCCCAAAGTGCTGGGATTACAGGCGTGAGCCACCACCACGCCTGGTCCATTTAAAAAATGTTTTTGTAGAGATAGAGTCTTGCTATGTTGCCCAAGCTGGCCTTAAATTCCTAGGCCCAAGCGATACTCCGCTGCCCTCTCTGCCGGCAACCAATACCCACTAAGCTAAACCCCCCATCCCCTGGGGCTCTCAAAGTGCTGGGATTATAAATATGAGTCATCCTGCACCGCTGAAAATTACCTTTTAAAAAAACAAACAGATTTAGGTCAAGCAGGAAATCAAGCCTCAAATATATGTATGTATTAGATACCATCTACCAAAATAATTTCTGGCAGAGAAAAAAATAGCATGCCTAACAGTAGCATGGCTAAAGCCATGTCAGAAAAACCTATATATTTGGGAACATCTTTAGGAATGCGTGTTGTACAACTAATAGTGGAAATTTTCTGAGTAAGATCTGGTGATTCAAAAGGAAAGGAACAGTTAACTGGGAGGGTATCCTCAGGTTTCTAAAAGGCTGGTCTTGTGCTGCGGAACTCTATGGACTGCCTGTGTCCTGGGAAACAACACGGGTGAGGCTCTCTTACTGCGTTTCTCACCTGTGGGAAGTCTAAGGGGCTGAATAATGCCAGTTTGATTTACTTTAAGTGCATGCTGTGAGGCTATGAACAGCAGTAAAGAGGAGTAGCCTCTCTCCTGTGAGTGAGTCAACAAGTTGTTTTATTTCTGTAAGAGTAACACCCCAGGCCAGGAGTGGTGGCTTACACCTGTAATCCCAGCACTTTGGGAGGACGAGGCGGGCGGATCACGAGGTCAGGAGTTCGAGACCAGCCTGGCCAATATGGTGAAACTCCATCTCTACTAAAAACACAAAAATCAGCCTGGCGTGGTGACATGCACATGTAATCCCAGCTACTGGGGAGGCTGAGGCAGAAGAATTGCTTGAACCTGAGAGGCGGAGGTTGCAGTGAGCCGAGATTATGCCACTATACTCCAGCCTGGGCGGCAGAGCGAGACTCCATCTCAAAAAACAAACGAACTAAAAGAGTAACATCCTCCTTCAACGTGGGGGAAGCCAAGCAAGCGTGGCAAGTCCTGTGAGTGTTAGACATTGGTAAACAAATTAGAATCCTTTTATTTGGCAGTAGGCACCAGCTTGGGTTCACCAAGAACAAAGCATGTCAAACTAACCTCATTTTCCAAATTTATGAAATACTGGTAGAAGAGAGGAATGTTATTTCTTGGTTTAGTGAGACACCCGCCAAAGACAATTATGATATCTTTGTGGATGAGTCCAGGAAATGTCATATGGAAAATAAAACAACTATCGGGACTTGAGTGCTAGCTAGTTTAACAACAGTGCCCAAACCTCTGTGTTTACACAACCCATATTTGCTTAGAGGATTTTAAAAAATAGCTCTATGCAGGATTCATGAATTGTTCATATTTTCATTAGTTACCTTGATGAAGATCTGAAAAATGGTTAGCAAATAGGAATATGACTCAAAGTTGGAAGAACATATTACAGTTTGGGTGATGGAATTAAGATCTCCACAGACTACGTGACAGACTCTCAAAAGATAAAATGTGGCACAGGTTTCTCGGTTTAGATTTAAATTGTAAAGATCAGCCTCATATATACAAGTTGAGGGAGACCTAGAAAACAACAAAAAGTCTTTAAAAGACAGTAAAGGGTTTTGTTGATGTTAAACTTATGTTACCTAATTGTTTGCCACTAAAGAAAAAGTCAAATGGTTGGTTGGTTGGTTGGTTTGAGACAGAGTCTCGCTCTATCGCCCAGGCTGGAGTGCAGTGGTGCGATCTCAGCTCATCGCAACCTCTGCCTCCTGGGTTCAAGAGATTCTCGTGCCTCAGGCTCCAGAATAGCTGGGACTACAGGTGCCTGCCACCACACCCTGGCTAATTTTTGTATTTTTTGTAGAGACAGGGTTTTGCCACGTTGCCAGGCTTGCCACGTTACCTGCCTCAGCCTCCCAAAGTGCTGGGATTACAGGCATGAGCCACCATGCCCGGCAAATGGTTGTATTAATAAAAGCACAGCAAAAGAGTACTGAAGCCCATTGTTTTCTGTAATGATTAGACCACAGTCATTCATTATTATTTATTACCGTGGCTCAGGTCATTATTCTAGACGTTATTGGAATCTGAATGTGGATCAGCCTGAGTTACTTAAGGAAGCTTTCAGTTTATTTAGAGGATAAATAAGACCGTATTTTAATAACTACAGCAGAAGTTAGGAATCAATATAGGAAAGAGGTACAGGTAAAGCCATATGTAAATTCAGAGAAGCCAGAGATCATTTCTGGGAGTAGTGATCAGGAGATGCGCACTGAGCAGAAGGAACAACTGGAGTCTAGAGCACAGTCAAATCTCTTGTGCTGTGCATGAGCCTTGTAGGGGGCTTGGTGTTCATGGCCAGCAGATATTTGGTGCACAGCTGCAGAGGACCAATTTAAAGTGCCGGAGGCAAAATGGATGTAATTGGAAATCCTGAGTGCAGAAATGGCACAGAAAGTAATGAAGTCTAACCAAGTTTGTCAAGGGCAATAGTATGAAATAAGTTTGGAAAGGTAGTTTGGAGCCAGAAAAATTTGCTTCATTAATATGAGTAAGAAGAGACCTCATGTCTTCAAAGAGGTCTTTTGCCCTAAGACAAAGGTTGAATTTCCTAGCATTTCCTTTGTTCTCTGGGTGCAGTCTTACCTCTGGGTTATTATTCTGCAGCTCATCCCACTGGGGATTTGCTGTCTCTTGCTATACAGACATATATATGACTCTGATTTCCCTCAGACCTGTTTTTGCACCCTGCCTTTGCCCCCTCCAAAACCCAATCTCAGGCCATTCATGTCTTATGCTGTACTTGTAACACTTATTTCTCATGTAGAAAGCCTTGCATGCCAAATGAACGTGTTTGCATTTTACAGAATATATACCCAAGTGGAGTAATCACAGAAATAATTTGAACAACGAATCAGCCTTATAGGGTAGACAGAGTGAAAAGGAGAAGGCTGAGGTAGAGAAAACTGTAAGGAAGTTTAGGGGCTGGGCGCGGTGGCTCACACCTGTAATCCCAGTTACAACAAGAGCGAAACTCTGTCTCAAAAAAAAAAAAAAAAAGGAAGATCAAATTTAGGGTTGTACTTGTAGAAGTCTAAGGGAGGGAGCAGGTTTTAAAAATGTGTTTGCTTGTTGTTGTTGTTGTTGTTCTTGTTTTTGAGATGAAATCTTGCTCTGTTGCCCAGGTTGGACTACAGTGGCACAATCTTGTCTCACTGCAACCTCCGCCTCCCAGGTTCAAGTGATTCTCCCACCTCAGCCTCCCACTAGCTGGGATTACAGGTGTGTGCCATCACGCCCAGTTAATTTTTGTATTTTTTAGTAGAGACGGGGTTTCATCATGTTGACCAGAGTGGTCTCAAACTCCTGGCCCCAAGTGATGCTCCTGCCTCAGCCTTCCAAAGTACTGGGTTTACAGGTGTGAGTCACCGTGCTGGGCCAAGGGAGCAGTTTTTAAAAATATACGTTGTCACTTCCAAGTCAGGACCTTACCTACAGGGGAATTCTGTACACATTGTTGCTCAGGGTAGGCAAGAATGATCACCAGCTCCACAACAAATTAACTGCCTAGGAGACTGTAGCCTATACAATCACGCAGTGGAAGACAATTAGAAGGTTAAAAGTTGGAAACGAAGAGGCAAAACTGTCTTTATTTCTAAGTGATATGGTAGTTTACCTGAGAAAATAAATAAAACTGTAAAATTGAAAAAAAGATAAAACAACTCAATCTAACTATGAATCAAATTGGTAATTCAACTATAAAGAGAAAAGAATTATTTCAGCTGTCTTTAGAACATAGAACTCTGACCATATATCCTTAGCGAAATGTAAGGGTAAAAAAGGACAAAGAAATCTTCCACTTTATTTAGTAGTAACTTCATTATTTATATTGATATTATAATATTGAAGCTATTTTTTATTCTATTATTATTACATTATATTTCTGAAACTATTTTATGCATATTATAGCATAAAACAAAAACTATGATAACATTATCAGGAATCAGTATTTTCAATGTGAGAGAAGAGGTAGAAAGTCAGAAAGAAGATACGAAAAGCTTGTGTCATTCTAAAGCTGGGAAGGGAATTTAGCTGATTTTGGTAAGGTACTGTAGGGGAGAAAGAGTGAAATCCTTTCTTCTCCATCACTAGTTTCATGGATAACAGAAGACAGAGCAACAAGAGAAAAGCATGGAAGCCTTCAGAAGTGAAATGGGGAAACCTGTGTATTTTTAGGCTTAAGTTTGATGAAGAATGGACAGTCATGCAGAAGTACGATTGGACGAAGGGGAGTTATTACCATCCAGTGGTAATAAGCTAGTGGGAGCTCTGCAAGGTCTGCTTGTTCAGATTAATCTCTGTGTGCCTGCGTCTTCAGAGAGAATGGCATTCCATTACTCCAGGTATAGAGCAGGCGCCTCTGGAACAGAGTCTTCTGTCCTACTTTAGAGGACCCAGGTCTGCTGAGGTTTACGACCTACTTCAGGGGAGAAGAGGTGAGGGCAAGGTAAGAGAGTCTTCCTGCTTCTGTTGTTTTCTCAAATGGCAAGGTCTTCCATATTTTGGGGTTGTGTGTCCTGAACACCATCAGTGCACATACAAAACACAACCATAACAATAGCTAATATCATTTTAATGGCAAAATATTGAATCTTTCCTCCTTAAATTGGAACAAAACAAGACTATCTATGGTTACCACTTCTTTTCAACATTGTAATGGAGTTCCTAGCCAATGCAAAAAGAAAAGAAAAGAAAAGAAAAAAAGACAAAGAAAAACAAAAAAGAAAAACATACAACTGGAAAGGAAGAAGTAAAATTGTCTTTATTCGCAGATGATACGCTTATATACTTATAAAATCCAACCAAGGCAACACATATATTTCTAGAAAAACAAGTTGAATTTAGCAAAGACGGCTGGATACAAGATTAGTTGAAAAAATAATTAATACTCAGGAATGAATTTAATCAAAGATATGCACACTTCTATAATGAAAACTACAAAACACTGCCAATAAAAATTAAAGATGGCTTAACTAAATAGAGAGATACACCATTTCAAGGACTGGGAGACTCAATTCAAGATGTCATTCTCCCCAAATTGATCCATAGATTTCATACAATTCTATTAAAACAATAATCTCAGCAGGTTTTTGTTTTGTTTTGTTTTGTTTTGTTTTCGAGATGGAATTTCACTCTTGTCACCCAGGCTGGAATGCAATGGTGCAATCTTGGCTCACTGCAATGCCCGCCTCCCAAATTCAAGTGATTCTCCTGCCTCAGCCTCCCAAGTAGCTGAGACTACAGGCGTGCACCACTATGCGGGGCTAATTTTGTATTTTTAGTAGAGATGGAGTTTTACCATGTTGGCCAGGCTGGTCTTGAACTCCTGAATTCAGATAATCTGCGTGCCTCAGCCTCCCAAAGTGCTGGGATTATAGGCATAAGCCACCATGCCCGGCCTTGGCAAGTTTTTAACCAAGGAATTTGGCAAGCTGAATTTAAAATGCATATGAAAAAAGAAAAAAATTATAATAGTCAAGCAATCTTGAAGGAGAACTGACTTGGAAGACTAACCCATGAGATATCAAACTTAGACATGAAATCTAAACTGGGCACAGTGACATGCACCTGTAGTCTCAGCTACTGGGGAGGCTGAGGAAGGAAGATTGCTTGAGCCCAGTAGTTCTAGGCCAGTATGGGCAACATAGCAAGATCTTATCTTTTTTTTTTTTTTTTTTTTTAAGAATTAATCTGAAACATAGCTGAAAAGAGTCGTAAAGGAGTTGTGGCACTGGCATAAGGACAGACAACTTAATGAAATAGAGTCCAGAAATAGATCCATGCACACGTGATTACTTGCTTACAATAAAGTCACCAATGCCATTTAGTGGGAAAAGGGTAACTTTTTTTCAATAAATGAAAAAATTGAATAGTTACATGGAAGACCCTTATAACATGCTCAAAAATGAACTTATGATTAAATCATAGATATAAATGTGAATGACAAAACTATGATGCTTCTAGAAAAATATAGAAAATATATTCATGGAATTAGGGTAGGCAAAAAATTTATAACTAGGATACAGATGAATTAACCATAAAAAGGAAAAGTTGATACATTGGGCTTCATCAAAATAAAAGACTTCTATTCGTTCAAAGCACAAAATAAAATAATATAGCTACAAAGAGACTTTTACTAGAATGTTTATAGCAGTTTTATTCGTAATACCCCCAAACTGGAAATGGTGCAGGTGTCCGTCAACAGGAGGATGGATAAATCAATTGTGAGTGTATGGGTGATCACTGGATGATCCTTTCAACTCTTCTATATTTTTGAGATTATTCATAATAATATTTTGGAGAGAAAAGTGTGAGAAACAAATAAACATGAAAGGGTGCAATACTAAATATGCTTTTTAATTGTCTTTCAGTATTCAGATGTGAAATGAATGTATGAACTGGCAAGGACACACGTCTTATTATATAAAATCATTTCTACTTTCTGTTTCATACAGCATATCTAGATAGTTTAAAATTTAGTGTATATATATTTTAATAAATCATAAGTTTTACTTTATCACATGGTGTAAAAGAAGTGTATTCACATTCTGTTACTGCAGGTGCACTTACAATTGAGCCAGTGCCAATACATTTTCAATGAGATTTTGGAGGTATATTGAATTGTCTGATTTTCACAATTACTCTCTGAGTGTATAGTACTAAATAAGACAGTTATTTTAAAAACATAGAAAATGTGGAAATAACTAGTGCTGCAGTAATTTGGATGCAGTTCTTTGCTATTTAAGTTGGATGTTTCTTATATTACTGAAATCGTTTTTAGAATTTTTTTACCCTAAAGTGCAGGCAGTATTTTCACAAAAGTAAATGTCGACTGATTAGAAGTATTTAAAAAAAGAAGGTAATGCATGCTTTTTCTATGCAAAATATAAGAAAACAAAATTTTCTTTTTTTGAGACAGAGTTTTGCTTTTGTTGCCCAGGCTGGAGTGCAGTGGTGTGATCTCGGCTCACTGCAACCTCCGCTTCTTGGGTTCAAGTGATTCTCTTGCCTCAGCCTCCTGAGTAGGTGGGATTATAGGCACATGCCACCACGCCTAGTTAATTTTTTGTACTTTTAGTAGAGACAGGGTTTTATCATGTTGGCCAGGCTGATCTTGAACTCCTGACCTCAGGTGATCCACCCACCTCAGCCTCCCAAAGTGCAGGGATTATAGGCGTGAGCCACCATGCCCTGCCAAAACCAAAATTTTTAAAAAGAAGATAAAGGCCAAGTGCAGTGGCTCCGGACTGTAATCCCAGCATTTGGGAGGCTGACGCAGGCGGATCTCTTGAGGCCAGGAGTTCGAGACCAGCCTGGTCAACATGGTGAAACTCTGTCTGTACTGAAAACACAAAAATTAGCCAGGCGTGATGGTGGGTGCCTGTAATTCCAGCTACTGGGGTTGCTGAGGTGGGAGGATGACTTGAACCTGAAAGGTGCAGAGGTTGCAGTGAGCTGAGATGGTGCCACTGGGCTCAGGACTGGGCAACAGAGTGAGACACCGTCTCGAAAAAAATAAAATAAAATAATAAGTAAATAATAAAGGGAAGAATTGGAATGGTAGGGAAGGCACTGATGTAAGGTGGAGATAGCACAGAGTTTCAAGTCCATGGGAATGCTGAATGAGTTCTGACCCAGAACGCCAGCTCCAGCCAACCAACCCCTCTGAGAGGTTTTCCCCCTGAACCCCACAGGAGGAAGCAACCCCAGGTGGTGGTTTTCAGTTGTGCTGTTATCCACACGTGCCTGCTTCACGTGCCTGCTTCAGCTGATTGCAGTAGGTTGGCCCTATGGGGGCTGCAGTGATTTTCTGGACAAATCAGATTCTCTCTGTTGAGGAGTTCAGAAAGTTTCAAGAGAGAGCTGTGTCGCTGACACGTTGGAGGAGAAGCAACGTTCATGCAGAGGGAAAGCAACATGCAGATGCCATGGGGGAGTCCAGGCCTGAGCAAGAAACCATGAGCAGAGGACATGAGCATGAGAAAGGCTAGTGGAAAAGTAATTGACGGACAGGAATGGAAAGAAGCAGACATGGATTTGAGTCGTGCCAAAATGCTTATGTGGGGCTGGTTGCTTGCCAGGCAATGTCCACATTTCATTCTTAATTTAAGGTAGATACTTTCATTATTCCCATTTTTACAGATGAGGAAACTGAGGTAGAAAAGCGTTAAGTGTCTTGGCAGCCTGGTCCTTGAGCCCTGCTTTTAGCCACTGCGCTATGCTGTCCTTGTCCCTGCCCTATGCCTACCAGGAGAGCAGCTGTGGGTGCTCAGGCCATGTGCCACAGTCAGTGAGTCCCTGCTGTACAGCTGGTCCCATTCTCCTGTGAGATCTTTTTTTTAAAATCGTGTCTGACTCTACGCCTGAGGCTCTACCTTAGGATACATGGAGGACAGGGGAGACAAAAATGGCCCCAGGAGGAAAACAGTCATGGTGAGAGGTGAAACTTGGAAAGTCAGCAGAAAGCATCCTGTGAGCCATGTTAAAGAGTTTATACTTTATCCCCAAAGCAAGGAGTACCACTGAGGTGTTGTCGCAAGGGTGGTGGGACAGGTAGGGAGGGCAGGCAGGAATCAGGATGAGATTTGCATTCTGAGGCCCTTGCTCAGCCTTAGTGGAGGAGGGAGCTGGCAGTAGCGAGTCGGGGAGGCTGAAGCAATCTAGGTGAGGGTGATGACAACCTGAATTAGGAAGGCTGGCAGGGGAGACAAAGAGGTGTGGACAAGTTTGAGAGGTATTTAAGTGGGAGAATTCAAGACCTGGTGATATACTGGTGAGGGGAGAGGGAGAAGAAAAGTCAAGAGTGATGGTCAGAGACACTATAGATGATGTCATTCTTGAGATAGAAAACAAAGTAGGAGAGAGTCCATCAGGTCGGGCTGGCTTCATGGGCACACGATCTGTGCTCAGAGAGAACTGTAAGTGGCTTAATGCTCTACTGCTCCTACCTTGAATTTTCTTTTTTTTTTTTTAAGAGATAGGACCTCCCTATGTCACTTATGTCACTTATGCTGGCTTTGAACTCCTGGCCTAAATCATTCCTGCGTTAGCCTCCCAAAGAGCTGGGATTACAAGCATAAGCCACCATGCCTGGCCTGCCTTAAAAGTCTTAGTAACTTTTGAACAAGGAACCCCACACTTTTTTTCAGTACTAGGCCCTACACATGATGTAGCCTATCCTGCCATCAGGCACTTGGGAGTACAGCCTCAGAGAGCACAGGAATAAGGATTGGAGTAGTGTTCCCCAGTGTTTTCAAAGGGTGCTAATAGGTATTGTCTAGGAGGAAAAAGTAGGGTCTACAAAATGAGGCTCCATGGTCAAATAAATTGAGGAAGAACTGGTTAAGCAAAGTTAAATCTTTTTTTTTAGCCTGCAGAGTATCTCAGAATTATTAATATGCTAATGAGATGTGGCATAATAAAAAATATCTGATTTTTGTCCCTTGCTCCTGACACAGGGATTTAAAAAATCTTCGTAATTGTCCAAGTGATAGAGGGAGAGGGGCCCTGATAGTCTCAGGGTGGAGGCTGGTCAACAGAGAAACCAAGCCTGTGATTAGGGAACTGGAAATTTCAGCCATCCAGCCTCCAAGGAGGGGAGGGAGACTGGACAGTGAGTTCAATCACATGGCCAGTGATTTAATCCATTATGCCTGTGTAATGAAACCTGAATAAAGAACCCTGGACTCTGATGCTCAGAGGAGCTTCCTGGTTGGGGTTGGCGATACTGATGTCCTGGAAGGAGGACATGCCCAGAAGGCATCAAAGCTGTGTCCTCCCCGCCATCCCCAGACCTTGCCCTGTGTGTCTCTTTCATTTGGCTTTCCTGAGTTGTATGCTTTACAGTAAAACTGTAATCATCAGTATAATGCTTTAAGGAGTTCTATGAGTTATCCTCGTAAGTTATTGAACCTGAGGGGGTCATGAGAACCCCAAAATTATAGGCAGCTAGTCAGAAGTGGGGGTGGCCCCAAGACTTCAGTTGATGTCTGAAGTGGGGACAGTCTTGTGAAGGACTTTGTGCCAACTCCTGGTGGTTAGTATCAGAACTGAATTGAATTGTAGGACACCCACTTGGTGTCAGAGAGTTGGCAGCAGAACAGTTGAGCTGTAGCAGGTGCTTTGGTATGCACCATCCAGCCCAGATTTCCCTTTCAGGACGGAGGCACTCATTTCCCCAGCTGAAGGAAGGAGGTGTTGATTGACGACTGCTCACAGTTCCATCCCTTTCTGGGGAATGTCCTGGCAGAAGGGAGCTGAATTGCCATGGTTACTTCCCCTCATCCCTGGTAGAGCCTACGTCCAATGACTAGAGAAGCACAACTCGTCTTGCCTCAATGCAGAACAACTCTGAAGGGCTATTCCAGCTCCAGAGCTTCCTGTAGGATCAGCTGAGGGTGCTGTGGCAAGTGTGGGACTTATATCCAGAATTATTAAAAGCTCTTACAACTAAAAAATTAGAAGACAAATAAACCAATTAAAAAATAGGCAAAGGATTCTAAAGAAGAAATACAAATAGCCAGTAAGCACAGAAGAAGAGGCTCAACATCATTACCCTTTAGGGAAGGATCCAGTGAAAACTGAGGCAAATGCACAAGAGAGGCCAGAATTAATGGTGCCAAGCTTTGTGAGAAAGACGGAAGTTAAACCAAGAAGAAATGGGAGACTTACTTTTGGAAAATGGGCAGGATATTTCTCTAAGACAATAGGAACGGACTACCCAGTACACAAAGACATTTGGAGGTGGTGAAAGAAAATCTGATGGAATCCTCTTCACATGGTATCTACCTTCACAGTAAATAATTCTGTGAAACAAAGTTATCCTAAGAAAGTGATGAAAGTTGAATATTTCATTTAGCTGTATATAATACTGATTTTTTATGAGTTCAAAAGTTTTGGTGGGGTCGAGTGTGTTGGCTCACACCTGTAATTCCAGCACTTTGGGAGGCCAAGGCGGGTGGATCACCTGAGGTCAGGAGTTCGAGACCAGCCTGGCCAAAAATAGTGAAACCCCCATCTCTACCAAAAATACAAAATTAGCCGGGCATGGTGATCAGTGCCTGTAATCCCAGTTACTTGGGAGGCTGAGGCTGAGGCAGGAGAGTCACTTGAATCCCAGAGGCAAAGGTTGCAGTGAGCCAAGATTGTGCAGCCTGGGCAACAAAAACGAAACTCTATCTCAAAAAAAAAAAAAAAAGTTTTGGTGGGATATATGGAGTCTTAAAAAAAAAAAACAAAATAAAAAACCCTTTTATTTCCAATGAAAATATTATAGAACCTTCTTATAGAAAATTTTGTAAGGCAATTAAAGAAGAAGAAAATGCTTATAATCCTGTGACCCTAATATAACTACCAGTAATATTCTGATGAATTTCCTTCTAACCTTTTTAATGCATCCTTTGAACTTTCACTGTACTCAAAATGTCCAGGTAATTAGTATTTTGAGTTTTTTATGTTTCTTGTTTTCCCCTTATGAGTCTCCCTGCCCGTTTCTTCCACCCTGCTACCCCATGATGGTGTATAACCTTAATATAGCGGTAATTGTTAGGGACTGCATAAAGTTGATAAATAAATGTGTTATAATTAAACAATAAGTTCCCAAGAATTAAACATTGGCTTCACTTTTCCAACATCATTAACTCTAGAAAAAAATATTTTTATACTTAGTACAGATTATTTCCTTAGCATAAATTGACAGGTAGAATTACTTGGTCAGGAATTATAAATACTTATATGCCTTCTGATATATATTGTTAAAGTACACACTTGAGAAACTGTTCTATTTCACCAGTAATTGAAATGACAACGAGGTGTCGTTTTTGGCCTGCCATCAATTTGGTTTACTAAATCTGCCAAAAAACTTAATAAATGAAAGTATTTACATAAGATTATGAGTTTTTATAAAGCAATTTGACAGAATGTACCAAGGGCCATAAACGTTTTTATACCCTGTTCACAACATATTTAAGGGACATTGCCAAATTAGAGCATGCTGAGCAAAGGTATTCAAGACTTTCCAAAAGGGAAAATCCTCAAAGGGATTGTGATCTACCTAAATTTCAAAACCTGAAAACAATGAAAATAACCAGCCTTCAGTTGAGTATGACCATCATAAAATTGGCAAACAAGACATTACATTACAAATTTTATATTTAACAAATATTTAACAAAGATTCATCAAAAATAATGAAAACAAGCAAGAAAATTATTCTCATCAAACTCACAACTTGAACAAATAGATAAAATTTCTGCAACTTCAAATTTTGTACCAAATGGAGATTATAATTATTGATTAAAAATGAAAATGTGGGTAAGCTTCAGGTGTACTCTTGCATCAGGCCCTGTAAATGTTAGGGGTGGGTCTCAGTGGAGGCAGGGGGTAGTGTTGAGGAGGAAGAGGTTAACCAGCAGGCCAACATTTTGGTGGGGGTAAGCTGTTTGTTTTTCTTCTGAGCTCTACGTTTGTATTATATCTAAAGAAAATATAACAGTTTTCAAGTACATAAACTCTGAATATATTTACAAAAACATAAAGTGAATTTTTAAAAATAAAATACTATTTTATATATGTGAGATGGTTAATTTTATGTATCATCTTGGCTAGGCTATACTACCCAATTATTCAAGTGAACACTAATCTGGGTGTTATTGTGAAGGTATTGTGTAGATGTGGTTAACATCTACAATCAGTTGACTTTTAAGTAAAAGAGATGACCTTTGATAATGTTAGTAGGCCTCATTCAATCTGCTGAAAGACCTTTGAAGAGCAAAAACTGAGGTTTCCATCAAGAAGGAATTCTGCCTCAAGACTGCAGCGTCAGTCCTGCCCAAGAGCTTCCAGCCTTGCTGACCTGACCTACAGATCTCAGACTTGCCAGCCCCTACAATCGCCTGAGCCCATTTCTTGAAATAAATCTCTTTCGGTCTCTCTCTCTTCTGTGGGAAACTCTAAAATAATATGTTTTTAAAATAAGGTATTTTTTCTTCTAAAATATTCAACATCATTTATTAAAACTAGAAGACCAAATCAATACAAATCATAATGCATTAATATAAAAAATGCAAAGTTAAAGTATTTTAATAAAATGGAAGTTTATTCAATTCGTTAACAGTTTAGCTCTTATACGAAATAAGTTTGTAAAATAAAGTCATTCACAATCCCAGCACACTCTGTCCACATAGTTGCACTGTAAAGAATTGTCATGTTGCTTGCTTCCCACATTCAGATCCACGGTGTCGATCAGGGGCAGTTAGGAAAACAGAAGCCACACGAGTTGTTTTCACAGCAAAAATTAAGGGATTGGTTGAACAGGTATCAGAGGACTAAAAAAGTGAAAAGGTGACATGAAGGTACATGCACATAGTATCTGCAGAAGCCATCATGCCTAGGGGTGGGAGATCAAAGAAGAAACTAGAAGCTCAGAGCCCTGCAGAAATGGGGCACAGGTTTTGAACAGGAGGCGTTGCCTGGGTAGTGCTGATGTCTTCAAAGGAGTGTCATGAGGCTGGTTCTGGGACTGCGCAAAATAGCTGGACGCTGGACAAGCGGTGGCAGTTTCAGCCACATTGAAGGGCTATTGTGGGGATGTTGCCAACAGAAACATCCAGTAAACAGGAGGAGGAGCCAATCCCTCCCTTCTCTGGCCTTGCAGTCTCCCTCTAGCGTCCCCTATTGGCAGAAAGTAAAAACGTAGTCTGCAGAGCTTCAGTAAACGCCTCACACGCGCACAAAAAATACAGATGGTTTGAGATCTGAGGGATAATACACATTTAAGAGTAAAACAATTTATTCAGTGTTACAAAACGTGCCTCTGCCACCATATGCAATTGTGAATACAACATTAATTCATCAGTTACTCCAGAACCATTAATTGGAACACACCAAAAAAATAAGAACGCTTGGTGCTATTGGGAAATGCTTCACTATGGAAAATCTGTTGCTTTCATGCTCTCTGAGAAGGATTTGACAAACTAACAAATCAGTCTCTTTTGTTACCTAAGCGGATCTGCTGCTCAAATCTGTCCTGAACTCCAAAAATGTACTGGCCTCCAATATCAGTGGTGGAACACCCCACAAATTTTCCTGGTATTTTGACACAGCTGCCTTTTGTTTGGAGGATGGAAGAGCCATGAGGAGATGTATTCCCCTGGAGCCAGAAGAGTGTTTCTCATAGGAGCAAGTGTTTAGGGTTAGAGGTTGTGCCATGCCAGTACTGATGGCAGGATTCCAAGTGAGACATGCTGTTTGATTTTTCTCTGTATGTATACTGATGGAGGGCGGGGTTTGTGATCTACAGCCTAAGTGTGAAGCCCGAGCAGCAGTCCTTCTTGTCTGAATCTGAGAGTGAAACTGCTCAAGTGTATCAGTGTGGGAGAATTGATGCTCCTGAGGGAGAAATTTTGACCAATGAAAGATGGGAATCAATGGATAAATTGTTCCTTTGTTTCCCTTCCTTCCCCAAGATGATGCTGAGATGGTTTGTATGTGTTTTCGCAGGGGTGTAATCTCATGGCTTGGGAAATCAGTTGTGTTTATTGGTGGCCAGCTTGATACATCATCTTGGTATTGGTCCTTTCTCCTTCTCTGCTTCTCTGCCCTGGCACTTCACTCCTGCTCTTTGGGATTGCATTCCCTGGTAAGGCACCCACACATAAGACCTCTGCTTCTGGCTCTTTTTTTTGGGAGCCTCAGCTAAGACATTGTCAGTACCGTAGCATGAAAAACACAATTGGAGAGTTCTTCTGTTCTGGTTAAGAAAGGTGAGAGTAGTTCTCTAAGACATGGTTGGGATCAGAGTGAGGAGAGAGAGGTACCTAGGATGCAAAATTTAAGGGAACATTCACTCCCAGGGTCATGCAAGTATAGAGTTGGCCTTAAAAAGGAGTGCTTCCTTAAATTTTGTGCTCTAGATGTCTTTCTTGCCCTACCCTTGTCTGCCTTTCTCTGAGATCACTCTGTTGGAGGTTAATGGTGTCAGTCAATCACTCCTGCACCTGGAGTACCAATCAGTTGGAAATAGATATAATAAACCAACATAGCAGAAGCTATATTATTAACTGGACAGTGCCAACAACTATGAAATAGAGAGTTTCTATTAAATCGTGTTGGAGAATGTGGAATTTACACTGTAATTTTCTTCAAATCCACATTAGTGACATTTTCTGAATGCTTCTGTATAAGTAGACAAACCAGCTCATCATTGTTTTTCAGCAAAAAATATTTTCCTATCATTAAGCTTTAGGTGCAGAGAAATGAGTTAATTATTCTCGGTGTGTGGCATATTATTTTTGTTTCCAGGATGTCTTCTAAACATTAATGCCCAGCCTTCTTTAAATGTCCCTTTTAAAAAAACTTTATGTTTTGCTTTTATGCATTCTTTTCTAGTTATTAATTCCTTTTAATTGTAGAAAATTTAGAAAATTTGTTAAAATATAAAAATACTCATAACCCTACATCCAAATAGTACCATTGTTAAAATTTTTATAATTCTTTCTAGACCTTTCTCTGTGTACTTTAATGTTTTAGGATACATTGTGTATATACTTTATAATTTTTTTATCATGCTTTTAAACTTAAGAGTATATTGTAATCGTTTTGCAATGCCATTAAAAACTCTTAGGCTGGGCGCAGTGGCTCATGCCTGTAATCCCAGGACTGTAGGAGGCCGAGGCAGGCAGACCACCTGAGGTTAGGAGTTCAAGACCAGCTGGGCCAACATGGGGAAACCCTGTCTCTACTAAAACTACAAAAATTAGCTGGGCGTGGTGGCACACGCCTGTAGTCCTGGCTACTTGGGAGGCTGAGACAGGAGAATTACTTAAACTTGGGAGGCAAAGGTTGCAATGAGCTGAGATTGTGCCACTGTACTCCAGCCTGGGTGAAAGGGCGAGACTCTGGCTCAAACAAACAAACAAACAACCCCCCCACCAAAAAAAAAAAAAACCTCTTAGTAAAATGTTAAGATCAATATAACTTGATTTTGGTAAAAAAAAGTAATACAAGCTTATTATAAAAAATTTTGCTAGCACAGAAAATTTAAATAATAAAGTAAAAATCACCTGTAATTCCATATCTCAAATATGCACTGCTAACATTTTAGAATATAGTATCTTTGTGGCAGATTATATGCAAAAATGGCCACAATTATTTCCTCTCCGGAATTTACACCTCTTTGCAATGTGACCTGGCAATTCCTTACATCAGGAGATGTAAGATATCAAGAGTCTATTTGCTCTCCCCTTGAATCTGAGCTAGCTTTGTGACTTACTTTGGCTAACAGAATGTAGCAGAAGTAGCACACCAGGTATCAGCTCAGGATTCACTCTTGCTCTTAGAACCTTGGGAGTCACTCTGTGAACAAAGCCAGCCTTGTTTCCTGGGGAATGAGAGGCCAGATAGAGCAGAAACTGGTGGGACCAGTTGTCAGGCAACCGGCTGCAGGCCACAGATGCATGAATGAGCCTAAGACTAGAAGAACAGCCCAGCTGAACACAGCCCAAATTGCTGCCCTGCAAAATGATGAATGAAAGAAATGGTTATTATTTTTTAAGCCATTGAGTTTTAGGGTGGTTTGTTATGCAGCAAAAGTGAACAATGCAATCTTTCCAGACTTCCTTCCTTCCTTCCTTCCTTCCTTCCTTCCTTCCTTCCTTCCTTCCTCCCTCCCTCCCTCCCTCCCTTCCTTTCTTCCTTCCCTCCCACCCCCCTTTCATCCTTTCTTCCTTTCTTCCTTCCTTCTTTGCTTTCTTGCTTTGCTTTGCTTTCTTTTTTTTCTTTTTCAGACAGGGTCTTACTTTGTTGCCCAGGCTGGAGTGCAGTGTGCAATCATGGTTCACTGTACCCTCAACCTTCTGGGCTTAGGCAATTCTCCCACCTTAGCCTCCTGAGTAGCTAGGACTACAGTGTGTGCCACCACGCCCAGCTAATTTTTTATTTTTCATAGAGACAAAGTCTTCTTATGTTGCCCAAACTGGTCTTGAACTCCTGAACTCAAGAGATCCTCCCACCTCAACCTCCCAAAGTGCTGAGATTACAGGCATGAGCCACCGCATCCAGCCTGGACTTCTTTTTCTATGCTTCATCACACATAGACTATTAAAAAAAAAAAATCAAACTATCTTAGTCTATGTATTATTTTGTTTCCTGCATTATATCTCTTTAATAACATAGCATGTGCTAAATTAATATCTTTCTGTGCTAAATAAATAAATAGTTGCTTCATATTATTTTCATGTTAATATTATGATCTTTTAATACCATAATTTATTTAACTACTTCTGTATTGGTGGACTCTCAGGTTCTTTTTTTTATCTTTCTTTGAGACGGAGTCTCGCACTGTTGCCCAGGCTGGAATGCAGTGTTGCAATGTAGGCTCACTGCAAGCTCCCGGGTTCACGCCATTCTCCTGCCTCACCCTCCCAAGTAGCTGGGACTACAAGCACCCGCCACCACACCCAGTTAATTTTTTGTATTCTTTAGTAGAGATGGGGTTTCACCATGTTAGCCAGGATGGTCTCGATCTCCTGACTTTGTGATCTACCCACCTCGGCCTCCCAAAGTGCTGGGATTACAGGTGTGAGCCACCTCCCCCAGCCCGACACTCAGGTTCTTTTCTGTTCTATTTTTCTACTGTAAAAGCCCTGATTAACAGCCTATATATATACACACACATATATATGTATATATACACACATATATGTATATACACACACATATATATGTGTATATACATATATGTGTGTGTATATATAGGCTGTATATATGTATATATACACATGTGTATATATACATATACATCGTATATATACATATATATCATTGCAAATTTGTACTACTATTTCCTCTCATTAAAGTTTTAGAAATGACTTGTTGCGTAAAAGGCCACGTATGTATTTAAGGACATTAATACATATTCTTTTTTGTTGCCCAGGCTGGTCTTGAACTTCTAGGCTCAAGCAATCCTCCCAGCAATCCTCCCAGCTGAGTCTCCCAAGTATCTAGGACTACAGGCACGCCATGCCCAGCAACATGTTCTAAACTGCCTTAAGAAAGGTGACACCACATTGCCAATTCTGTTCTGTATTATCTCCATCATGAATTTTAACTTCTATCCGAGTTCATCTCACTCATCTCCCTTTTCCTTTCATTCCATTGGCTTTCCACCTCAACCTGTCCTATGGTTTTCTGATTCTGCTTCAGAGAGGTGAGTTACTTTGCAGTCTTCTAAGGAGGTAAATTTTTCTCAATTTTTCTTTTCTGTTTCCTGTAGGAATAAATGAAGCCCAGAGATATAATTTTCTTATTTGTTATTTATTTTCTCTCTCTGGAGAAGCCAGCTTTATCTAGGGATTTCACTTGGGTATGCTTTCTGCCCACAGTGCTGCTCCCTGTTTACCTGGGCACAGGTCAGGTCCATGAGTCAGATCCATGGCAAATGGCCAGCAGGTGCACACCCCACTCTGGATCCAATTCAAGTATCAAGTAGATTGTCATCAGCTGTCTCTATTGGAATGCGGTGGGATCTTCTTTCCTCTTTTTTTTTTTTTTTTTAAGATCTCGGCTCACTGCACCCTCCACCTCATGGGTTCAAGTGAAGGTTGACTTTTTCTGGGTTCACTTTTTCTGTCTCAGCCTCCCCAGTAGCTGGGACTACAGGTGTGCACCACCATGCCCGGCTAATAGAGACAGTGTTGGCTAGGCTGGTCTCGAACTCCAGACCTCAAATGACCCACCTATCTTGGCCTCCCCAAAGTGCTGGGATTACAGGCGTGAGCCACGGCACCTGGCCTGGGATCTTCTTCCATACCCACTCTGAACAGATACCATTTATAAAAAATTACAGTGTCCAGCACACACCTCTCAAGGGCTCTTTCTTTCTCTGCCCCCGTCTATAGGATTCTACTTGAGAAGCAGCCACATCACAATTTAGTTGAGTGTTTTGTATCTAACGGCTCTCTAATTACCAATTAGGTTGCCATGTAATGACATTGTGTTAATAAAAGACTTAAACAGCACACTCTATCTATTGGAGAGGCCTAGGGTTCAAAATGTCCACTGCGATTTGACATTCCATTTGTATTTCTGCTCTAGCAATTTTCAGAGTTCTAAGCAGTTGGCCAACATTATCTCCAGTCCTCAAAACAACCTCAGAAGACAAATAGGAGGCAGGTGTTCTTGTCTCTGAACTTCATGGGGAAAAAGAGGCACAGGGGGACAATGTGACTCATCTGACCAGTCTGTGGACATTTGTCAGCTGCCTTGCTCCATGCTTCCTGTCTTGTGGCACCATGCTGCCAGACTGCCCATCCCTGAGGTTGGTTGGGCTGCAGTAGAAGGTCAATTAGGATGAGTCATTCAAACATTTGAACTGCCTTGTTGCTGCTTAGAGAGTGCCCTTAACACAGGTTGCCCTGCTGAGCATTTGAGGTGTGGTGCTGAATAAAACTGCATGCCACTGATCCTGCCCTAAAAGCCCTGCGTCATGCGTTTACCACTCAGACTCCATATGTCTTAATCCACTTCTTCCTCAATAACAGCTTAGTCAGTATGAAGTGACTCTAATAATAGCAGCAGCAGATTGATGACACAATACCTGTCATCCCGAAGGTGCTTTAGGAAGCTCTGCTGAGGTGCTTCTCTGCCTGTCTGGTCGTATCTTTAACCATGCATCTGAAACCAGAAGCTCATGGTGAGGGAGATGGAAATATTTGGCAACTGGGAAGTCATGGGGCTGTACCTAAGGGATTCAGAGAGAATATGACTAGGTCCAGCTGAGCACATTAGACTTGTCACTTGCCGTGAGCGTGCACCATTAGGAGAATTGAAACAGTATTTACTAAACATGTTTTACGAGTCTTTTGGTTTCCAGGAAATGTAAAACTATGATGGATACAGCAGGTGGAGAGGCAAGCCAACTGTGAAAAGGTTAATAGGCCAGCTAGTCTAATGGCTGGTATTAGGAATCAGAAGGTAGATATTTGTTGGACTTACAGAAATGGAAGCTAGTAGAAAAGGAGAAAGAGAGAGAGTGAGAGAGAACAGAGATAATATAATTGCTCCTGTTTCAGAAGAGGAGGCATTTAATTTATTGATTAGAGAGATCCTAGGGATGGTGGGTTTCCAGGAGGTCAGAAGAGTAAACAAGACAATTTGCTGGCAAATGAAAATGAGGGGCTGGGCACAGGTGGCTCACGCCTGTAATCTCAGCACTCTGGGAGGACAAGGCAGGCAGATCACTTGAAGTCAGGAGTTCAAGACCAGCCTGGCCAACATGGTGAAACCCTGTCTCTTCTAAAAATACAAAAAAAAAATAGCTGGACGTGCACGCATGTAATCCCATCTACTCGGGAGGCTGAGGCTTAAGAATCGCTTGAACCTGGGAGGTAGAGGTTGCAGTGAGCCAAGAATGTGCCACTGAACTCCAGCCTCGGTGACAAGACAGAAACTCTGTCAAAAAAAAAAAAAAAAAGAAGGAGAGAAAGAAAAAGAAAGAGAGAGAGAGAGAGAGGAAATAAAGAAGAAAGAAAGAAAAAATGAAAGAAGAAAGGAAGGAAGGAAGGGAGGGAGGGAGGGAGGGAGGGAGGGAGGGAAAAGAAAGAAAATTAGACTGAGCAGATACCAGATCCAGGAGGGCTGTGAGATGCTTTAGCTCCTCTCATCATTCTGCAGACAAGATGTGGTCCTTTGCTCAGAGCCACACTTCAAGTGTGAAAGACTGAGATGGAAGTAATGGGCCCTGGAGAAGAAAGATGATGACAGGGAGAAAGGAAAAGATCTGAGATGAATCTGTTGCTTCAAGTTCCTGAAACAGAAACATACATAAGTAGCAAACATAAACATGTGTAACCCAGAAACACCTATGACTCTTCCAGGAGAAAATCCTGATTCTGTGATTACACTCAATGCATAAACCCACACTGTCATTTATTTTGATAAATAAAATTTTACTTGTGGACTCAAGTCTATTTAGAAAACTTGTCCTGTTTCAGAAATTTCATCAGTTTGAAGACTACATGAAGACCATTCTCTGTGGAAGCTCCTCATTTTGATCTCCACACGATAGCAATTCAGTTTCTAGTCAACCATAGAAAGATAAATAATCTTAAGACAACAATCCTAAAGGTAGAAAACTGTTAACGTTCAGTGTACAAGTCATACCTCTGGAAGGGAACATACTCAGTATCAGAAAAATTATGGTGGGTAGGGCAGTTTCGAGTTTCACTTCCTTCTTCTTCAGCCATAATTTTAGAGGCGTGGCATCCTGAGCCATAAACCTAGAATTACACGCTAAATCATGCTCATAGGCTAGGATATGCTTTCAGGGGTTTCTGGAGTGAAAGGAAATATTTTCATAGACCTTAAATGGCTACACTGTGCGTTCCTTTCTCTCCAATTTTTATTATAAAAATTTCCAAACATTCAGAAAAGTTGAAAGAATAGTTCAATGAACATCCATATATCTCCTTCTTAGATTCAACAGTGGTTAGTGTTTTACCATATTTGCTTTTTCTCTCTCTGGAGGTAGTCTTATTTATTTATTCCCCTTTGGAAGTAAGTTATAAATACTATGACATTTTACTCCTAAATAATTCACCAGGTTTAACACTTTTCTTGCCATCAGAACGAGGGAATTTTTGTATGTGTGTGTGATGGACTGTTGCTCTGTCGCCCAGGCTGGAGTGCAGTGGCATGATCTCAGCTCACTGTAACCTCTGCCTCCGGAGTTAAAGCAATTCTCCTGCCTCAGCCTCCCAAGTAGCTAGGATTACAAGGCGTCCCACCACCCCTGGCTAATTTTTGTATTTTTAGTAGAGACGAGGTTTCACCATGTTAGCCATGCTGGTCTCAACTCCTGACCTCAAGTTATCTGCTGGCCTTGGCCTCCCAAAATGCTGAGCTTACAAGCTTGAGCCACTGTGCCGGCCAGACCAAGGGTATTCTTAAAGAAGAAAAGTGAAGTTTTGTTTAGAGAGAAGATGAGCAAGATGAATTGTCAGCATGACTCCTGGGAATGGTTTCCAGCACTTAGCTAATTCTCACATTGATTCTCTGATAAGTGGTGCCATTTTACAAAACATGGGTAATAAATTGTCTTGGTGGTTCTTGTTTCGATAATTTCAAAAGAGACAAAGCAAATCCATTTTAATTCTGCATGCTTTCATATCCACTTTCTTCATTGCTTATTTCAAAAATGTATCTTTATTACAATGTCCTATTGTACATACTACAAGTTAGAACTTGTTTTTTTCCTCCCAGCATACTAAGCACTAGAGTTATTTTATGATACACATTTGGAACTATTAAGAAGGGAGTTAAGATATTTGATTATTTTGCCCATAACTTGAATGATAATAAAATACAGTACTCATTTTTCAAGGCAAAAGATGTAAAATATCACATCAACAGTTGCTGATGATTACAAGGCATTACTCCATGGTACATTATAATAATGGTTATCTTCTCCAGAAAAATAATTGTATTCTTTTAATGCACTCATAATATCACTGTAATTTTTAATTGCTGTTTTGTTCCCAAGCCATCTTGCACACAAATAAAGAACTTAGAGCCAGTTAATCAGGACTAGATTATAGAAGGGAGAAATTATTCATTAGGAAACTATAGATGTCCTATCTTTGTTTCAGAATGCACCAGAGAATTTAATTCAAAGTTCTAAAAAAATGTTGACAGACAGATGGGATATGAACCTAACGAACCAGCTATATTATAACACTCTGTAATATACCAGGCCCCTCTCTGGCACTTTCCTTTCTGTCAATCCCCAATTCCTCACAATAGGTCAACACGTGGCACCATGACAAATACTCAACAATAATTGTCTAAAATTGGACAAAAGCCATTGTAATTGAACAATAATGATACATAAAACAGGGTAAGAGCCAGCTGTTTTACATAAAAAGTAGTTTGGGGCTCAGGAATCTTTATTCTATTTGGTTCCCTAGGTTATTCTGATGCTGACCATGAAGAAACATATTTTGACCTACACTGTTTCCAGCACCTGAGATGCTAAGAGGGTGGGTCATTGCTAAGCACAATCCATCATGTATGAACTGATTTAATGCTGTCTCCACTGGTTGACTAGTGCTAATGGTTTCTGTTCCATCCTACATCAGTCACTGGTCAGGAGGAGCCAGGGACCCATATCCTGCCACTGAGAATCATTGTGTTGGCTGACTCTGAAGAGGGTACTTACTTCTCCTATCAGCCCTGAAGCAAATCTATATGACAAGAAACCTGCCTAGTAGTAGTTAAACAAGGGGTGTGTGTGTGTGTGTGCGTGTGTGCACGTGCATGTGTGCACATACTGGACCCAAGATCCATCTTTTAAGGATCTACTTCACACTCCCAGTATAGTTCTGCTATAATAAACATACGCCCTCAAAAAAGTTAGTACGCAATGCCCAATAGGAAAAAAATGGGCTTAGGGTGACAACACTCAAAATTTTCTTCAGTGACAGATTTTTAAAAAGGCATTGGAGCCTAATAAAGATGGCAGAACAGTTTTACACAGTTAAATGGTTAAGAAATAAACAAAGAATACAACAAGTAAGGCACTTTGCTTTAAACAAGATCTGAAATTTGTGGAAGTGGGCATTGGAAAGGTTGCAGCTTGTGGGTTATTGGGAAGTGGTGGGAAGGAAGTTACCTGAACAACAAGAGATCACCACAAACCTATTAGGATAGCAAAAATTAGGTTGGAAGTGTTGTAACAACAGAAGTGGATGGGTGGGACTCATAACACACATAGTGAACTGAAGTAGCTAATAGATGTTTGAGGTGTGTGTTTTGTGTGCATTTTGTGTATTACCAAGCAGCTCAGCTCAGCTGAGAGCAGTTTTCTGCTTTCACCTAGTGTTTCTCATTCATAAGATCTCACGCCACCAAACCAAATTTGCATTATACTCATATTGTTTCCTAATACAGATTGAGTATCCCTTATCTGAAATGCTTGGGACCAGACATATTTTTGATTTTGGATTTTTTTGGATTTCATAATGCCTGCCTATACATCATGAGCTATCTTGGGGGACAGAGCCCAAATCTAAACACGAAATTCATTTATGTTTCATATACACCTTATGCACATAGCCTAAAGGTAATTTTATTTTTCCCTTGGCAATGCTGAATAAACTATGTGTTGTGCACCTGCATTTTGACTGTGACCCATCCCATGAGGTCAGATGTGAAACTTTCCTCTTGTAACATCATGTTGGCATTCAAAACCTTTCAGATTTTGGAGCATTTTGGATTTCAGATTTTTGGATTAGGGACGCTCAACCTGTATATCAATCACATGTGCAATAACTTTGTGTTTTTAAGACCAACGTTACAGCAGAACTGGTTGTGGCTGCAAGGAGTTCACATCCTATGTATTGGTTCCAGGTTGCCTAGACCCTGAGGGTAGCCAGGAAGACAGTGTTGCTATAGCACTGACAATGCTTCAAGGCCACCCACATAGCCATGAAGGCCATCGGCATCTGTTGGGTATCATTCTATGTTTCCACAGACTAAGGTTTATTATAACTATTAGATATTATATAGAAAGAAAACCAGCATTGGATTAAGCCTCAGAGAACCACATTTTATTTTTAGCTTTGTAAGCTGTGTGACCTAAGGCAAGTCCCTTTATCTCTATTGGATTCAGTTCCTGATCTGTAAAATAAACTGGACTTCATTTCATCTTGCTGAGATCCCTTCTACCTTCAATATCTTGTAACTCTGAGGCCTTCCATGCTGATTAAATGCAGAGCAAATGAACCATTTCATTCTCTTCAAAACTCTTCACGTTGCTCAGCAACATTTGTTCCCATCCCAGGTTGTCTTCCTTGGTTGTTTCCCAAAGTAAAAATCCCAAATTGTTATGATCCTCAATCTCTGTCCCCACCAACAGATGGAATCCACCGAGGCAGATCAAGTCTGAGTTCATAAGGCTCTCTTTATTGAAGTAAAATTGACATACAATAAGCTGCACATATTTAAAGTGTATAATTTGATAAATTTGGACTTATGTATATATACCTATGGAACAATCACCACAACCAAGGTAATGAAAACATCCCATTCCCCTAAAAGTTTCCTTGTGCTCCCTTGTAATCCCTTCCTCCCCTTCTACTTCTTCCTCCATATGTAGGCAGTCATTGATCTGCTTTCTGTCATTATAGACAGTTCATATTTTCTAGAATTTTATATAAATGGAATCATGCAGTATGTACTATTGTTTTGTCTGGCTTCTTTAACTCAGCATAATTATTTTGGGATTCATTCATGTTCCTTTTTTTAATAAAAGAGTAGTAATAAAAATGAACTGGGTAGTAGTCTACCATATAGATATAACTATTTGCTTATCCAGTCACTTGTTGATGGACATTTGGGCTATTTCTGGTTTTGAGGCACTACAAAGGAAGTGCCATTGTAGTGCCTCAAAATGTTGTATACATTTTTGGACAGATTTCTGTATGAGTATATGCTTTCATTTATCTTGGGAGAAGGAGAGAGATTAGCACCCCTAATCCATAAATCTGAAATCCAAATCCAACCAGCATGGAAGGTGTAGATTATATGTAGTAAGTGTATATTTCACTTTTTTAGAAGCTGTCAAACTATTTTCTGCTGCCAAACTATTTTCTGAAGTGGTTGTACTATTTCATATTCTCCCCAGCACTGTATGAAAGTCCCAATTCTTCCATATCCTTATCAGAGCTTACTTAGTGTGGTCAGTCTTTTGAATTTTTGCCATCCTAATGGGTTTGTGGTGATCTCTTGTTGTTTTCACTTGTATTTCCCTAATGACTAATAATTTTGAATATCTTTTTATATGCTTATTTTCCATCTGTATATCTTCTTTGGGGAAGTACCTATTCAAATATTTTGCCCTATTTATAAAATTGCATTGTTTTCTTATTATTGAGTTTTTAAAAATTATAGTAAAATACACATAACTTAAAATTTCCTGTCTTAGTCATCTTTATATGTACAGCTCTGTGGCATTAAGTACCTTCACATTGTGCTACCATCATCACCATTTCACACCGTGCTACTGTCTCCAGAACTCTTCATTGCAAAATGGAAACTCTGTACCTATCACACAATAACTTCTCCTTCCTCTCTCCTTCCCTCCAGGCCTTGGCAGCCACTATTCAAATTTCTCCTATGAATTTGACTACTCCTAAGTATCTCATATAGCCGGGTGATATGGTTAGGCTTTGTGTCCCCACTCAAATCTCATCTTGAATTGTAATCCCCAGGTATTGCGGGAGAGACCTTGTGGAAAGTGATTGGGTCATGGGGGCAGTTTTCCCCATGCTGTTCTCGTGATAGTGAGTGAATTCTCATGAGATCTGATGGATTTATAAATGGTAGTTTTTTTCCTGCTCTCTCACGTGCTCTGTCTTGCCTGCCACTATGTAAGACATGCCTGCTTCCCTTTCCACCATGATTGTAAGTTTCCCGAGGCTTTTCAGCCATGCAGAACTGTGATCAATTAAACCTCTTTTGTTTATAAACTACCTAGTCTTGGGTAGTATTTTTGTAGCAGTGTGAGAACGGACTAATACGCTGGGCATGATGGCTCATGCCTGTAATCCCAGCTACTCAGGAGGCTGAGGAGGGAGGATCCCTGGAGTCCAGGAGTTTGAGGCTGCAGTGAGCTATGATGACACCACGGCACTCCAGCCTGGGTGACAGAGATAGACTCCATCTGTCTGTTATTATTATCTGTTATTATTAAAGATAATAATTTTTTAAAAACATACTTCATATAAGTGAAATCATACAGTATTAGTCTTCCTGTGACTGGCTTATTTCACTTAGCATAATGTCCTTAGGGTTCCTTTACATTGTAGCATATTTCAGAATTTCCTTCCTTTTAAATGCTGGAATAGTAATCCATAGCATGTTGTCCACACATTTATACCACATTTTGTTTATCCATTCATCCATGGATGGGCACTTTTGCCTCCTCCTTTTGGCTGTTGTGAATAATGCTGCTGTGAACATGGGTGTGCAAATATCTCTTTCAGTCCTTGCTTTCAATTCTTATTATTGAATTTGAATATTCTTTATTTTTTTTTGGGTATTCTTTATACATTCCGGATACAAAATTTTTATCAGGAATATAAATCACAATTTTTTTCTCCTAGTCTATGAATTTTCTTTTCATTTTTTATCAATATCTTTCAAAAAGCAGAAGTTCTAAATTTTGATTAAGTCAAATTTATAGATTTTTAATTTTGTTGGTTTTATATCTAAGATGTTTTTGCCTAACCTTAAATCATAATGATTTTTCTCCTATTTTCTTATAGAAATTTTATAGTTTTTGGTTTTACAATCAGGTCTGTAATCCATTTTGAGTTAATTTTTCGTATAGTATAAGATACAAATCAAAATTCATTTTTGTGTATATAAATATCTAATGCTCCAGCATCAACTGTGGAAAAGGTTATCTTTTCCCCCACTGTATTGTTTTTGCACCTTTGTCAAAGTCAGTTGTTCATATATGTGTAGGTCTCTTTCTGGACTCGAGTCTGTTTCATTGATCTATTTGTCATTATAATATGCTGTCTTGATTACTGCAGCTTTATAAGAAGTCTTGAGATGAGGTAGTATTAGTTCTCCAATTTTACTTTTCTTTTTCAAAGACATTTTGGCTATTCTAGGTCCTTAGCATTGCCATATGGATTTTAGAATCAGTTTGTCTATTTCTACAAAAAAATTAAAATAAAAAAGGCTGCTGGACTTTTGATTGGGATTTTGTTGAAACTATAAATCATTTAGGAGAGAACTGATATTCTTAACAATACTGAGTCTTTCATGAACCCCTTACCGCTTCCATTTATTAAAGTGTTCCTTAATTTCTTATAGCAACGTTTTGCAGTTTTCAGTGTATATGTCTTGGACAACTTTTGTTAGATTTATCCTTAAGTATTTCATATTTTTCTGCTATTTTAAGTGCTATTTTTATTTCAATTTCCAAGTGTTTATTGCTAGTAAATAGAAACAGTAGATTTTTAAATATCTTGACCTTGAGTTCTGTAATATTGCTAAATTCATGTATTAGTTCTAGTAGCTTTTTAATATAGTCTACCAAATTTTCTATTAATATTAACATATACATAATGGTACCTTCTGTAAATACAGTTTTACTTCTTTCTTTCTCATTTGGATGATGTTATTTATTTACTTATTTATTTATTTATAGTCTCATTGCACTGGTGCGTATACTAGACCTTCTGGTATAATGTTGAATAGAACTGGCAAAGAAACACAGCCTTGTCTTATTCCTGAACTTATAGGAATGAACATTTAATATTTCACCACTCAATATAATGTTAGCCATAGGTTTTTTTTTTTAGATGTACATTATCAGATGGAAGAAGTTCCCTTTTATTCCTAGTTTGCTGAGAATTATTCTCTTTTTTTAAATCAATAATTGATCATGGATTTTGTCAAATGCTTTTTTTTATCTATTGAAATGATCATATGAGATATTGTTTTATTTTTTAACTAAAAACAATTTGTATGTTAAATTATGTTGATTGCTATGTAAATGTTGATCTAATCTTGCATTCTTTGTTATTTTTTTTTGAGATGTCAAATGCTTTTTTTCATCTATTGAAATGATCATATAGGGTACTGTTTTATTTTTTAACTGAAACAAATTATAAGTTAAATTATATTGATTGATATTTAAATGTTAACCTAATCTTGCATTTATTTTTTTATTTTTTTATTTTTTTTCTGAGACAAAGAAGTCTCTCTCTGTTGCCCAGACTGGAGTTCAGTGGTGTGATCTCAGCTCACTGCAACCTCTACCTCCCAGGTTCAAGCAATTCTCCTGCCTAAGCCTCCCTAGTACCTGAGACTACAGGTGCCCACTGCCATGCATGACTAATTTTTGTATTTTTAGTAGAGAGGGGGTTTCATCATGTTGGCCAGGCTGGTCTCAAACTCTTGACCTCAAGTGATCTGCCCGCCTCAACCTCCCAAAGTTCTGAGATTACAGGTGTGAGCCACTGCACTGATCTAATCTTGCATTCTTTGGATAAACCCCATGAAATCATATTGTGGTATTATTTTTATATATTGGTGGTTGCAATTTAAAAATTGTTTTGAATTTTCATATCTATGTTCATGACAGATATTGGTCTGTAGTTTTTGTCAGGCCTCTGAGCCCAAGCTAAGCCATCATATCCCCTGTGACCTGCATGTATACATCCAGATGGCCTGAAGCAACTGAAGATCCACAAAAGAAGTGAAAATAGCCTTAACTGATGACATTTCACCATTGTGATTTGTTCCTGCCCCACCCTAACTGATAACGATATATTCTCCCCTGCCCTTGAGAAGGTACTTTGTAATATTCTCCCCCGCCCTTGAGAATGTACTTTGTACGCCTATGCCAAACCTATACAAACTAATGGTAACCCCACCACCCTTTGCTGACCCCTTTTTCGGACTCAGCCCACCTGCACCCAGGTGAAATAAACAGCCTGGTTGCTCACACAAAGCCTGTTGGTGGTCTCTTCACACAGATGTGTGTGACATTTGGTGCTGAAGACCTGGGACAGGAGGACTCCTTCGGGAGACTGGTCCCCTGTCCTCGCCCTCACTCCATGAGGAGACCCACCTATGACCTTGGGTCCTCAGACCAACCAGCCCAAGGAACATCTCACCAATTTCAAATCGGGTAAGCAGTCTTTTCATTCTTCTCCAGTCTCTCTCACTACCCTTCAATCTTCCTCTCTCACTACCCTTCAATCTCCCTGTCCTTCCGATTCTAGTTCTTTTCACTCTCTAGTAGAGACAAGGAGACACATTGTATCCGTGGACCCAAAACTCCAGTGCAGGTCACAGACTCGGGAAGAGAGTCTTCCCTTGGCGTTTAATCATTGCGGGGACGCCTGCCTGATTATTCACCCACACTCCATTGGTGTCTGATCACTGCAGGGATGCCTGCCTTGGTCATTCACCCACATTCCCTTGGTGGCAAGTCAATGGCAAGGACGCCTGCTTTGGCTGCTCACCCACATTGCAGCCCAGGGATGCTCAACACCACCCCCTCCGTGTCTCTACCCTCTCTTTTCTCTGGGCTTGCCTCCTTCACTATGGGCAACTTTCTACCCTCCATTCCTCCTTCTTCTCCCTTAGCCTATGTTCTCAAAAACTTAAAACCTCTTCAACTCACACCTGACCTAAAACCTAAGCATCTTATTTTCTTCTGCAATACTGCTTGGCCCCAATACAAGCTCAACAGAAGTTCCAAGTGGCCAGAGAATAGCACTTTCAATTTGTCTATCCTACAAGATCTAGATAATTCTTGTTGAAAAATGCACAAATAGTCTGAGGTGCCTGATGTCCAGGCTTCTTTTACACATTGGTCCCTCCCTAGTCTCTGCTCCCAATGCGACTCATCCCAAATCTTTCTCTCCTGTCTATTCCTTCAGTCTCCGCCTCAAGCTCTGAGTCCTTTGAATCCTTGTTTTCTACAGATCCATCTGACCTCTCCCCTCCTCCCCAGGCTGCTCCTCACCAGGCTGAACCAGGTCCCAACTCTTCTTCAGCCTCCACTCCCCTACCCTATAACCCTTCTATTACCACCCCTCCTCACACCCGGTCTGGCTTACAGTTTCATTCTGCGACTAGCCCTCCCCCACCTGCCCAACAATTTCTTCTTAGAGAGGTGGCTGGAGCTGAAGGCATAGCCAAGGTTAATACTCCTTTTTCTTTATCCCACCTCTCCTAAATCAGCGTTTAGGCTCATTTTCATCAAATATGAAACCTCAACCCAGTTCATGGCCCTTTTGGCAACAACCCTTAGATGCTTTACCACGCTAGACCCGGAGGGGCCAGAAGGCTGTCTTATTCTCAATATGTATTTTATTAACCAATCCGCCCCCGATATTAAAAAAAGCTCCAAAACTTAGATTCCAGCCCTCAAACCCCACAACAGGACTTAATTAACCTCGCCTTCAAGGCGTACAATAATAGAGTAGAGGCAGCCAAGTAGCAATGTATTTCTGAATTGCAATTCCTTGCCCCCACTGTGAGAGAAACCCCAGCCGCATCTCCAGCATACAAGAACTTCAAAACGCCTAAGCCACAGCAGTCAAAACGCCTAAGCCACAGCAGTCAGGCATTCCCACAGGACCTCCTCCCCCAGGATCTTGCTTTAAGTGCTGGAAATCTGGCCACTGGGCCAAGGAATGCCCGCAGTCCAGGATTTCTCCTAAGCCATGTCCCATCTCTGCGGGACCCCACTGGAAATCTGACTGTCCAACTCACCTGGCAGCCACTCCCAGAACCCCTGGAACTCTGGCCCAAGGTGCTCTGACTGACTCCTTCTTGGCTTAGTGGCTGAAGACTGACGCTGCCCAATCACCTCGGAAGCCTCCTGGACCATCACAGATGCTTTGGGTAACTCTTACAGTGGAGGGTAAGCCTGTCCCCTTCTTAGTCAATATGGAGGCTACCCACTCCACATTACCTTCTTTTCAAGGGCCTTTTTCCCTTGCCTTCATAATTGTCATGGGTATTGACAGCTAGGCTTCTAGACCCCTTAAAACTCCCCAACTCTGGTGCCAACTTGGAGAACATTCTTTTATGCACTAATTTTTAGTTATCCCCACCTTCCCAGCTCCCTTATTAGATTGGGACATATTAACTGAATTATCTGCTTCCCTGACTACTCCTGGGCTACACCCACACCTCACTGCTGCCTTTTTCCCCAGCTCGAAGCCTCCTTTGCACCCTCCCCTTGTATCTCCCTACCTTAATCCACAAGTATGGGATACCTCTACTCCTTCCTTGGTGACTGATCATGCACCCCTATCATCCCATTGAAACCTAATCACCCTTACCCTGCTCAGTGCCAGTATCCCATCCCACAACAGGTTTTAAGAGGATTAAAGCCTGTTACCACTCGCCTGCTACAGCATGGGCCTCTAAAGCCTACAAACTCCCCTATCCTACCTGTCCAAAAACCAGACAAGTCTTACAGGTTAGTTCAAGATCTGCACTTTATCAACCAAATTGTCTTGCCTATCCACCCATGGTGCCAAACTCATATACTCTCCTATCCTCAATACCTCCCTCCACAGCCCATTATTCTGTTCTAGATAAACCTAGCTGACCCCATAAATCCTAAATCCTTTTCCATTCCTTAAAAAACAGTCCTAAAAACTGCTCCCACACTAGCTCTCCCTAATTCATCCCAACCTTTTTTGTTACACACAGCGGAAGTGCAGGGCTGTGTGGCCAGAATTCTTACACAAGAGCTGGGACCATGCCCTGTAGCCTTTCTGTCCAAACAACTTGACCTTACTCTTTTAGCCTAGCCCTCAAGTCTGCGTGTGGTAGCTGCCGCTGCTTTAGTACTTTTAGAGGCCCTCAAAATCACAAAGTATGCTCAACTCACTCTCTACAGTTCTCAGAACTTCCAAAATCTGTTTTCTTCCTTACACCTGACACATACACTTTCTATTCCCCAGCTCCTTCAGCTGTACTCACTCTTTGTTGAGTCTCCCACAATTACCATTGTTCAGTCCAGCCTCCCACATTATTCTGGATACCACACTTGACCCCCATGACATATCTCTCTGATCCACCTGGCATTCACTCCATTTCCCCATATTTCCTTCATTCCTGTTCCTCACCCTGATCACACTTGGTTTATTGATAGCAGTTCCACCAGGCCTAATCGCCACTCACCAGCAAAGGCAGTCTATGCTATAGCATCTTCCACATCTATCATTGAGGCTACTGCTCTGCCCCACTCCACTACCTCTCAGCAAGCGGAACTCATTGCCTTACCTCGGGCCCTCACTCTTGCAAAGGGACTACACATCAATATTTATACTGACTCTGAATATGCCTTCCATATCCTGCACCACCATGCTGCTATATGGGCTGAAAGAAATTTCCTCACTACACAAGAGTCCTCCATCATTAACGCCTCCTTAATAAAAACTCTTCTTAAGGCCACTTTACTTCCAAGGGAAGCTGGAGTTATTCACTGCAAGAGCCATCAAAAGGCATTAGATCCCATTGCTCGGGGCAACGCTTATGCTGATAAGGTAGCTAAAGAAGCAGCTGGCATTCCAACTTCTGTCCCTCACATCCAGGACTGGACAGTGCTTTTACATCTTGCCCTTCTCAGAATTAGACTAGCCTGTCCTCTAGATACTACAGGATACAGTCCATTTGAACTTTTATATGGATGCATTTTCTTGCTCAGCCCCAACCAGCCCTCTAGGCGACTATCTTCCAGTCCTCCAGCAGGCTAGACAGGAAATTCACCAGGCTGCTAATCTTCTCTTGCCTACTCCAGATTCCCAGCCATATGAAGACACCCTAGCTGGACGATCAGTTGTTCTTGTTAAGAATCTGATCCCTCAAACTCTACAACCTCAGTGGACTGAACCCCACTTAGTCATCTATAGTACCCCAACTGCTGTTCGTCTGCAGGACCACCCCCCCATTAGGTTCATTGTTCCAGAATAAAGCTGTGTCATCGAACAGCCAGCCTGATCTCTCCTCTTCCTCCTGGAAGTTGCAAGTACTCACCCCTGCTTTCCTTAAACTCACCCGCATTCCTAAAGGATAATAGTAACCCTTATAAGCCTAATAATCCTTTCATTTTTATTAGGTCTCGTCTTCCTCACCCAACTCTTTGCAACAGGGCATTATGCAGTCACCCCCACTACTTGGACTGTACCCCAAAAACTTGTCCATCCTTACTATCTTGTGTCTAGTCATGCTCTTATTCACCATTCTCAACTACTCATAAATGCCCTGCCCTTGTTTACACTGCCGGTTTACACTTTTCTTCCAAACCATTGTAGCGTATCCTGGTACTATCCCCAAGCTGCCACTCTTGACTCCCTCTTGGAATGGAGGAGTGGATGGATGATCATTGCTGACAGGGCACACTCCAATATTTCCACCCTTATGAAGTCCTATTATTTACTTTTATACTCACTCTTATTCTCGTTCCTGTTCTTATGCCACCATCTACCTCTCCTCAGCTATCTCCACCACACTATCAATCTCACTCACTCTCTCCTAGCCGTTTCTAATCCTTCTTTAACAAACAATTGCTGGCTTTGCATTTCTCTTTCCTCCAAAATTGCTAAGGCCTCGATTTACTCACTGCTGAAAAAGGAGGACTCTGTATATTTTTAAATGAAGAGTGTTTTTTTTTTTTTTTACTTAAATCAATCTGGCCTGGTATATGACAACATAAAAAAACTCAAGGATAGACCCCAAAAACTCACCAAACAAGCAAATAATTATGCTGAACCTCCTTGGACACTCTCTAATTGGATGTCCTGGGTCCTCCCAATTCACAGTCCTTTAATACCTGTTTTCCTCTTTCTCTTATTCAGACCTTGTGTCTTCCGTTTAGTTTCTCAATTCATAAAAAACTGCATCCAGGCTATCACTAATCATTCTATATGACAAATGCTCCATCTAACAACCCCACAATATCACCCCTAACCCCAAAATCTTTCTTCAGTTTAATCTCTCCCACTCTAGGTTCCCACACTGCCCCTAATCCCACTCAAAGCAGCCCTGAGAAACATCGCCCATTATCTCTCCAACCACCCCCAAAAATTTTTGCCGCTCTAACACTTCACCACTATTTTGTTTTGTTTTTCTTATTAATATAAGAAGACAGGAATGTCAGGCCTCTGAGCCCAAGCTAAGCCATCATATCCTCTGTTACCTGCATGTATACATCCAGATGGCCTGAAGCGACTGAAGATCTGCAAAAGAAGTGAAAATAGCCTTAACTGATGTCATTCCACCACTGTGATTTGTTCCTGCCCCACCCAAACTGATACAATATATTCTCCCTCGCCCTTAAGAAGGTACTTTGTAATATTCTTCCCACCCTTGATAATGTACTTTGTACGACTATTCCAAACCTATAAGAACTAATGATAAACCCACTACCCTTTGCTGACTCCTTTTTCGGACTCAGCCTGCCTGCATCCAGCTGAAAAAAATAGCCTGGTTGCTCACACAAAGCCTGTTGGTGGTCTCTTCACACACATGCGTGTGACAGTTTTCTTGTAATATATGCCCGTTTTTGGTATCAAGGTCATGCTGGTCTAATAGAATGAGTTAGGGAGTATTCCATTCTCTTCCATTTTCTATCAGAGTTTGTATAGAATTGGTATTATTTCTTCCTTAAATGTTTGATAGAACTTTGTAAAGACATATGATCCTGGAGCTTTCTTGGGGGAGGCTATTTCACTACGAATTTAATTTCTTGAATAGATACAGGGCTATGTAAGTTATCTATTTCTTCCCGAGTAAGCACAGGTAGATTCGGGGGTTTGTTCACTTTATCATCTAAGCTGTTCAATTTATTGGCACAGAGTTGTTTGTAATATTTCCTTATTGTTCTTTTAGTATCTGTAGAATCTGTAGTGATATCATTTCTCTCATTCTTGATATTGGTCATTTGTTACTTATTTTTTTCTTAATCGATTTGGTTTATCAATTTTATGGATTTTCTCAAAGAGTCAATTTTTAATTTCATTTATTTTTCTCTATTGTTTTCTGTTTTCTATTTCATTGATTTCTTGTCTGACCTTTATTATTTCCTTTTTTTCTGCTTACTTTGGATTTACTTTGAGTATTTTTGCTTCTTAGCTTCATAGGCTAAAGCTGAGGCATTTAGTGTCATAAATTTCCTCCTACATACACTTTTAAGGGCTGTACTAGTTTCTTATTTTCTCTGTAACAAATTACCACAAATTTAATGGCTTAAAACAACACAACTCTTAGTTTTGGAAATTAGTAGTCCAAAATCAGATTTGCTGGGCTAAAGCACAGGTGTTGCAAAGGGCACCACTCCAATCTGTGTTCTGTTATGATGAGAGACAGGACTAGCTGGATTTCCTAGGCCGACTAAGAATTTCTAAGCCTAGCTGGGGAAGGTGACCACACCCACCTTTAAACACAGGGCTTGTAACTCAGCTCACACCCAACCAATCAAGTAGCAAAGAGAGCTCACTAAAATACCAATTAGGCTAAAAACAGGAGGTAAAGAAATAATCAAATCATCTATTGCCTGAGAACACAGGGGGAGGGACAATGATTGGGATATAAACCCCAGGTTTTTGAGCCAGGAGTGGGCAATCCCCTTTAGGTCTCCTCCCATGGTATGGGAGTTCTGTTTTCACTCTGTCTTGCAACTGCACACTCTTCTGGTCCGTGTTTGTTGTGGCTCAAGCTGAGCTTTTGCTTGCCATCCATCACTGCTGTTTGCTGCCATCGCAGACCCACCACTGACTTCCACCCCTCCAGATCCGGCAGGGTGTCTGCTGTGCTTCTGATCTAGCGAGGTGCCCATTGCTGCCACTCCCGATTGGGCTAGAGGCTCACTATTGTACCTGCATGGCTAAGGGCCCAGGGTTCGTCCTAATTGAGCTGAACACTAGTTACCGGGTTCAATGGTTCTCTTCCGTGACCCACGGCTTCTAATAGAGCTATAACACTCACCGCATGGTGCACAGTTCCATTCCTTGGAATCCATGAGGCCAAGAACCCCAGGTCAGAGAAAAAAAGGCTTGCCACCTTTTGGGAGCCACCATCTTCAGAGCTCTAAGAACAAAGACCCAAACATAACAATGACATTGCCCTCTTCTTTAACTCTGACTTCTCCTGGGTTCCTCCTATAAGGACTATTGGCCCACCCCAATAATTCAGGATACCCTCCCCATCTCATGATTCTTAACTTAATCACATGTGTAAAATCCCTTCTGCCATGTAAAGCAACATTCACAGATTCTGGGGATTAGAATGTGGACATAGCTGGAGGCTCCTTTTCAGCCTACCACAAATGCATCCCATACAATTTGATATGTTATGTTTTCATTTGTACTAAGTTGAAAATACTTTCTAATTCCCATTTTGAGTTTTTTTGCCCCACTAGTTGTTTATGTGTATTATTTAGTTTCCAATCATATGGCAGTTCCCCAAAGATCTTCCAGTTATTGATTTTTAATTTAATTCCACTATAATCAGAGAATATACTTTTTATGACATGAGTCATTTAAAATTTACCAAGACTTGTTTTATGGCCCAGAAGTCCAGAACATGCTGTATATTGGTAAATGTGTTATTTACATTTGAAAAAATAATGTGTTCTACTGTTTTTGGGTGGCATGTTCTATAAATATAAATTAGATCATGTTGGTTGATAGCATAGTTCAAGTCTTCTATATTTTTATTGAATTTCTCTTTACTAGCTGTATTAATTATTGAGACAGGGTATTTGAAATCTCTGACTGTAATTGCTAATTTGTCTACTGTTTCTTGCAGTTCTGTCAGTTTTTGCTTCATATTTATTTGAAGTTCTGTTATTAAGTGCATAAACATTTAAGATTGTTATGTCCTCCTGATAGATTAATACTTTATCATGATGAATTTATTTTCTTTATCCCTAGTGGTATTCTTTGCTCTGAAATCCTTTTTGTCTGCTATTAATGCAGCCTGTCCAGCTTTGTTTTAGTTAGTGTTCGCTTGGTATATCTTTTTTTATCCTTTTACTTTTAACCGTTTTGTGTCTTTGTATTCAACATGTGTTTCTTGTAGGCACCTCTACAGTGAATCTTGCTTTTATAACCAGTTAGACAATTTCTGCCTTAAAAATTAATAGACTTTATTTTTCTTTTTAGCAGTTTAAAGTTTACAGAAAAATTAAGTGGAAAGTACAAAGGGTTCTCCCTCACTACCCCCACCCTGGTTTTCCCTCTCATTAGCATCTTGCATTAGCATTAGTGTAGTCCATTTGTTACATTTGTCTTAGTCTCCTTGGGCTGCCATAAAAAAATACCAGAGACTGAGTGGCTTAAGCAACAAAAATTTATTTCTCACAGTTCTTTCTGGATTATTTACTTTTTGGTGAGGGCTCTTTTCCTGGTTTGCAGGTGGCTGGCCACCTTTTTCACTGTGTCCTCAAGTTGCCTTTCCTGCGTGTGTGTGCGCGCGTGTGTGTTTGTGTGTGTGTGGAGAGACAGAGAGGTTTTTCTTTCTCTTCTTGTGAGACCACAGTCTTATCAGATTAGAAACCACCCTATGACCGTATTTTACCTTAAGACATTACCTTAACCTAAAGACCTTATCTCCAGATACAGTCACATTGAGTGTGAGGGCTTCAACACATGATTTTGAGGGGGACATAATTCAGGCCATAGCACAATTAATGGGCCAATATTGATATTTTACCATCTCTGTCTTTTAATTAGGATGTATAAACATTTACAGGTGTGATCATGGATATAGTTAGATTTAAATTGGTCATCTCGCTATTTGCTTTCTGTTTTTCTCATTTTTTTTTTTTTTTGTTGTTTCATCTTGTTTTTTCTTTGTCTGAATAAAGCTTCTTTAAACCTAGAAGAATTTCCTACTTTTGTCCTGTTTCCAATGACTAGCTGTAGGTCTGGATTATTGCTCTCTAGCCCCAATCGATTTCTTATCCCAATGACCTCCTCTTCCCCCATCAGCTCATGCAGCTGAAGTTCCAGTATGGCTTATCCCTACTCTGACAAATTTCAAGCAAGAGTAGTTTTCAAAACCTTTGAAATGTGAACTTAAGGTTTTGTAGAACTTGGTTCCACCTACTTATCCAGCTTCATTTCCCAAATCCTTCCTCAGACAGTCTCCATATTTTCTCTGTAACTTTGTATCCAATTATGCTCACACCCTAAATTACTTTATCCTCAGCCTCAGCTCCCACCTAGCATATATTTGTTTATGCTTTTCCCTTTCCTCATCTCTTTGTCTAATGACATTTTATGGCCTTTTAAGGCCTCAGTTCATGTTACTGCCTTGTGAAGCCTGTCCTGACTGCCCACGCTCACTCTAAGAGGAAAAAGTCTCCCTCCATAGGGTTCCCAAGAGTCTTTTGAAGGTGCGTCTATTATAGCACTTTTCATAGGATGTGCAGTCAGATCCCTATGTGTCTGTTTCCCCCATCAAGTGCTAAAATCTTGAGGTTACAGAGGCCATGTATTATTTCAAAGTCTCTTTCAGATTGTTCTTTTTTTTTTTTTTAATTTATTTATTATTATTATACTTTAAGTTGTAGGGTACATGTGCATAACATGCAGGTTTGTTACATATGTATACTTGTGCCATGTTAGTCTGCTGCACCCATCAACTCGTCATTTACATCAGGTATAACTCCCAATGCAATCCCTCCCCCCTCCCCCCTCCCCATGATAGGCCCCGGTGTGTGATGTTCCCCTTCCTGAGTCCAAGTGATCTCGTTGTTCAGTTCCCACCTATGAGTGAGAACATGCGGTGTTTGGTTTTCTGTTCTTGTGATAGTTTGCTAAGAATGATGGTTTCCAGCTGCATCCATGTCTCTACAAAGGATGCAAACTCATCCTTTTTTATGGCTGCATAGTATTCCATGGTGTATATGTGCCACATTTTCTTAATCCAATCTGTCACTGATGGACATTTGGGTTGATTCCAAGTCTTTGCTATTGTGAATAGTGCTGCAATAAGATGTACCATATGACCCAGCCATCCCATTACTGGGGATATACCCAAAGGATTATAAATTATGCTGCTATAAAGACACATGCACACGTATGTTTATTGCAGATTGTTCTTACATAGGCCAAGAATCTTGGTTGTAAGCAACAGAAATCAATTTTGGGTAACTTAAGCAGAGAAGGAATTTGCTAGAAGGATGAATATACCTACTAGAATTGGTGGAAAGGCTGTATAACTAGAGAAGAAATGTCCAGGACCCAAGAGACTAGGTGGCATGGAGATGTGCAGTTGGAACCACCTCACTGGGCATTTGTCACCTCTGTTGCCACTGCCAGACTGTCCTCCCTGCTTCCATGACTTTCTTCTGAACTGTCTCTGCATCTTTGTGTCACTAATTTGAGACCCAGAAATGCTGCGTAGTGACATCTGATTGATTAAGCTGACAGCATCTATCCACATCCAAAGTTTCAAGGGATAGAAGGAGAAAAAATATGCCTCTGGATGACTTTGAAAATAATGGAAAACCTAATTCAAAAGAAAACCCCTCCCTGTGGGGCAGAGTTCAGGTGAAGATACAATCAGGGCTTTGGTTCCATTTTTCTGAGGTCCTTTTGATCCTACCTTCACTTTTTAAATGTCAGCTTTATTCTTAGCATGGATACCCTTATGGATGCAAGATGGCTGCTAACCAGGAGTATGAGTCCTTCTCTCCACTCTGATGGTGCACATTTTAGGTTAAGTACCTCCCCCTCAGCATTCACCTGGGGGCTGCCATGGGCTGATTGATATGAATCTGGAACATGGGTTCCTGAACCAGTCACTGGCAAGAATCAGCAGGACAGAGGGGAAGAGTGGATGTTTGTAACACGCCGCCCAGAGACGCCCAGTGGCTCCCATCGAAGCCTTTGGGCTACAAGGAGTTACCTGCGCACAGCAGGCAGCCTGGCTTTCCCGAGTATGGCAAAGAGAAGACAGCTCCTCCTTGTCTCCTCTGGGGATCGTCTAATGTCCATGGCCTCCAGCATATCAGTGATTAATTTCTACCACAGAATCAGTGATTCTTCCAAAACGGGAGGCTGGTGAAATGCCACAGGCTGATGATAGCCAGAAAGAGAAAAAGAGAAAAACATTTACTCTAATTGTATTAACACTAGTTCTTCAGGATATTAAAAAACTCACATTTGTTTAAATTACTGCTGCTACTTCATGGAGGCCCATTTCCTCACGAGATTTGTAATATAATACAAAAGCATTACAAATATTTATAGTGTAATATAAAATATTATAATAAAAGTATAATATAATATAAATATAATAAGCTTTATTTTTTTAAAAAAAGTTTATATTTACAGAAAAATTACAGAGATAGTACAGAATTCCCCTATACTTCACACTCAGTTTCCCTGATTATGAACCACTTCCATTAGGATGGTACATTTGTCACAATGGAGGAGCCAATATTGATCCATTATAATTAACTAAAGTGCATACCTTATTCAGATTTTCCTAGTTTTTGCCTAATGTCCTTTTTCTGCTCCAGGATCCCATCCAAGATCCCACATCACATTTAGTTGTCATGTCTCCTTAGCCTCCTCTTGGCTGTGACAGTTTCTCAAATTTTCCTTATTTTTAATTTTTTTTGTAGAGATGGAGTCTCACTACGTTGCCCAGTCTCATCTCAAACTCCTGACCTCCAAGTGATCCTCCCACCTTGGCCTCCTAAAGTGCTGGGCTATAGGTGTAAGCCACTACAACTGGCCTCCTTCCTCGTTTCTGATGTTCTTGGCAGTTTTGAGGATGACTGATCAGCAGTTTCATAGACTGTCCCTCCACTGGTATTTGATATTTTTCTTACATAGACTGGAGTTATGTGCTTTGGGAGGAAGACCACACAGAGGTAAAGCGCCATTCTCATCACATTGTGTCAAGGGTACATGCTATTGACACGACTGACACGATCCCCATATGCCTACAGTTCAGCTGTAAAGTTCCTTCAGAGAAGCAAGAGGGATCAGGACACGCACACAACCCACACTTAGTGAGGATGCCAGCTCTACCTCCTTAAAGATGAGGAGGTTTGTCAGTTTGTAACTCTGACATGACTGTCACTGAGTTATGCTCCCTGAAAATCTCTCATGCCCTTTTTGTGGAAATGTGCAGAATACAGTTAACACTGCAGGCCTGAGACTGCTGTCCTTAGAAACGCCTGCTTGCAAGGTAGGGCCCCACAGTTTGGGAACTTAGATTTTGTGAAGGGCCCCACTATTTGTGAACTGATAAGAATGATGGTTAAATTGTTTGTAAAAACAATGTGGATTTTTTTTTTCTTCTTTAATTTTTTTTTTTTTTTTAAATGAAATGGGGCCTGGGTCTCATTTTGTCACCCAGGCTACTGTCACAAGATCATAGCATCAACCTTGAACTCCTGGGCTCAAGTGATTCTGCTGCCAGTCTCCTGAGAAGAGGACCAGAGTATGGAACCCAGCTATTTTGAGACAAAGTTTCACTTGTCACCTAGGACTGAGTGCAGTGGTACAATTTCGGCTTAATGCAACTCCCAGGACTCCTGGGATCATGATCCTCCCACCTCAGCCTCCTGAGTAGCTGGGACTATAGACATGTGACACCGTGCCCTACTGATTTTTGTATTTTTAGTACAGACGGGGTTTCGCCATGTGGGCCAGTCTGGTTTCCAATTCCTGACCTCAAGTGATCCACCTGCCTCAGCCTCCCAAAGTATTAGGATTACAAGTGTGAGCCACTGCACCAGGACTACTTTGTGAATTTTTTGTAGAGGCAGGGTCTCATTATGGTGGCTAGACTTTTCCTTAGTTATTTTTATTTTGGAGGTCACATATCATATGATTCCATTTGTGTGAAAGGAACAGAATGGGCAAATCCACAGAGTCAGAAAGGAGATTGGTGATTTCCAGAGGTTGAGGAAAGGGAAACAGGGATTGACTGATGGGACTGAAATGACACTGATTAGGATGACAGCACATTTAGGAAGAGATTAGAACCATTGACCAGCCACTTAAATGGCTGAATGAATCATATCTCAACAAGGCTGCCACAAATAAACAGCCAAATAAAGTCAAAAAATGTTTTGTCTCAAAAAAAAAATTAGCTGCTAAGAATTCCATGCTTCTCTGGTCCTAGCTACTGGGAGGCTGACATGGGAAGATCACTTGAGCCCAGGAGTTCAAGGTTACAGTGAACTATGATCATGACATTGCGCTCTAGCCTGGGTGACAAAATGAGACCCAGGCCCCATTTCATTAAAAAAAAAAAAAAAAAAGAAATTAAAGAAGAAAAAAAAATCCATATTGTTTTTACAAGCAATTTAACCATCATTCTTATCAGTTCTGAGAAGAGGGAGCCCTTCTGAAATCTAAGTTCCCAAATTCCAGCCAAGGGCCCTACCTTGCAAGCAGGCGTTTCTAAGGACAGCAGTCTCAGGCCTGCTGTGTTAACTGTATTCTGCACATTTCCACAAAAAGGGCATGAGAGATTCCTATATAACTCTCAGTGACAGTCATGTCAGAGTTAAGAAACTGGGACAAACCCTCCCTATGAGGTAGAGCACAACTCCTCACTCCTTAAGTGTGGGTTGTGTAGAGTGATACAGTCCCTCTTGCTAACAGAGGAACTTTACAGTGATGAGTCCTCACAGACACTGTCTCAGCCAGGCCATCACAGATATTGAGGATACAGGATAAGTCGTCATGCAGCGTACCCTACTACAATGTGATGAGGGTTTCATGCTTACCTCTGTGTGGTCTTCCTCCCAAAGCACATAACTCCAGTCTATTTAAGAAAAATATCAAATACCAGTGGAGGGACAGTCTATGAAACTACTGATCAGTCTTCCTCAAAACTGCCAAGAACATCAGAAATGAGGAAGGAGGCCACTTTCCTTCTGGGCTTCGTGGATTTTGTTATGAGTTAGGCAGAGGATACCTAAGTACCTTCATGACCAAGCCCCCAATAAAATCCCTAGGCACTGAGTCTCTAATGAGCTTCACAACTAGACACATTTCACATGTGTTGTCACAGACCCTTGCTGGGAGAATTAAGTGTGTCTTGTGTGACTCCATTGGCAGGGTAGTCTTGGAAACTTGTACCTGGTTCCTCTGGAACTTCACCCATGCATCTTTCCTTATGTTTTGTATCCTTTCCCTGTAATAAGTCACAGCTGGGAGAACTATATTCTGGTCCTGTGAGTCCTCCTGTTAATCGTTGAACCTGGGCATGGCCTAGGGGACCCTCCACATGGGAGACATGTCTACAAGATAGTTTTGTGATGCTTTTTCTGGAGCCCTAAGAGTTTCATTGCTTTTGGGAGAGTTTCTAGGTTAATCTTTTGGTTTGGCATTTCTTCTTCCACAGAGAAGTATAAATTTGTAGCCCACAATTTTTTTTTTTTTTTTTGAGACAGTTTCTCACTCTGAGGTCCAGGCTGGAGTACAGTGACACAATCACGGCTCACTGCAGCCTTGAATTTCCGGGCTCAGGTGATCCTCCCACCTCAGCTTCCCAAGTAGTTGGGACTACAGGCATGTGCCACCATGCCCAGCTAACTTTCCTATTTTTTGTACAGAGGTTGGTTTCACCACATTGCCCAGGCTGGCCTCGAACTCCTGGGCTCAAGCAATTCGTCCACCTCAGCCTTACAAAGGCTGAGATTACAGGCATGTTTCATCATGCCTCTGGTCCAAAAATCTTGGCACAGATCGGGTCTCATTTGACGATGCCGCTTCCCCTGGTAGATAAGTAGCTTCGCTGACACTTCTCTAGATAGTGGTCGGTGTTGTTCCATTTCATTATTGTGGGTGGAGCAGCCCTAAAAGCCCTGGCTTTTTTTTTTTTTTTTTTTTTTTGTATGGAGTCTCGCTTCAGGCCAGGCTGGAGTGCAATGTGGCGCTGACCTCGCTCACTGCACCTCCGCCCCAGGTTCACAATTCCCCTGCCTCAGCCTCCCGAGTAGCTGGGACGACAGGTATGTGCACCACACCTGGCTAATTTTTGTATTTTTAGTAGAGACAGGGTTTCACCATATTGACCACAATGATCTCCATTTCTTGACATCATGATCCGCCTGCCTCGGCCTCCCAAAGTGCTGGGATTACAGGTACAGGCCACCACGCCTGGCCACCCTGGCTTTTTTTGGAAGCCCCAAGCCTCACCTCCCATCCACATGAGAAAACTAATATTCTGGTCTTCAGCCCCTGGGACCTATATTGATATTGTTTTGAGAGATTCAGCTTCAACTCCTGTTTTGTGCCTCTGGCATCTGGGGATTTCCCTTGCTTGCTTTCAAGCCTGGCCATGTATTAAAATTATTTTGTTTTCCCCAGCAATATTATTGTTTGAAGGTGATCTTTTTATATCAGCTCAATTCAACCTCTTGCCTGTATCATTCTCCTCTTGAGTCCTCTTTAGCATGGAACCCAGACAAGGTACATAGAAATGGTGAGCAAATGTTGAAATGTTATGCATGAATAGATAGGGCACAACTCTGTCGACTCCCTCGCTCCCAGTTCTGCCTCTCCATCCAATGATGTCCACAATCCTAAAGCCCATGTTCACAGCAGGTCTCCCCATTCATGACCTAAAATGAAATTGTAAAAAAACAAAAAAATGATGTAAAAATCAAGACCTTTCTCAGTTTGTGAGCATTGTATTACTTCATCAGGATAGTAGATACTGACCTGTCATATATGTCTGTGCAGTGATAATGCTCCCCACCCCTGAGAGTGCAGCAGAACACAAATATGACTACTAGGGTTTCACTTGAGATACAATCTCTGCAGTGGCACTTCCGGTGCCACTGAAACAGAGGGTTGTTGGAGGAAATGGGCCATGGATGACTGTCATTTAATGGAGGTTTCTCACACTACATTGTGTGGACAATGCAGAGTCACTCTTGGAATGATAGGAATCAATAGAATCTTCTCTGAGATTATCCATGACTATGATTCTTCTAATGAGCTATGTCCTGGATAGGATGCTATGCAGAAAAGGACTATAGATTCTTCCAAATTCTGGATGCATGAAAATGACCCACAGCTCTAATCATTTGCCAGAGCTCTAGAGAAGAGGATGGGCTGCAACAGACAAGGCTGACATGATGAGTAAAGAGAAGAGCTACACAAATTGGCAACTAACAGTAGCAGTAAATGCTAAAGGTCTGGAGGCCAAGAAATGAGTTGGGGTGGGGACCCGTTACATAATTTCAGATCACACTGTATACATTGACTTCATAGCAATTACTGTCACCACAGCAAAACAATCATTGGCACAATCATTTGTTAATTGTCCATCTCCTTTATTTAACAATAAATTTCACGAGGAGATAAATCATGTCTGTCTTACTCATCCCAAGGCCTGCAGTAGCAGGTACATAGTAAATATTTGTTGACTAAATTAAGAGCCACAAACCAATCCTACACTGAACCTTCTTACACAATCTATTGCTGTGTGTGGATGAAATTCTGTACAGACCCTCCAAACTCACTGACAGCCCCACGGTTTCATAAAGAAAGCCCCATCACACAGTTCTTTAACCTCTTCATACATGCAGCTCTTACCAGAGTGTCGTGGCTGCCACGAGAAAGCAAAGAATTACTTTTTTGGCTTTTTGTTTTCTTTTTCTCTTTTCATTTTGGTTTGGCTCGGTTTTATAACTTCTTTTTAAATTATTTATTTATTTTTATTTTGAGAGGGAGTCTCACTGTGTCGCCCAGGCTGGAGTGCGGTGATGGGATCTCGGCTCACTGCAACCTCCACCTCCCAGGTTCAAGTGATCCTCCCACCTCAGCCTCCCAAATAGTTGGGATTACAAGAGTGCACCACCATGCCCAGCTAATTTTTGTATTTTCAGTAGAGACATGGTTTTACCATGTTGACCAGGCTAGTCTCAAACTCCTGACCTCAGGTAATCTGCCCACCTCGGCCTCCCAAAGTGGGAGGCTCACAGGCATGAGCCACCATGCCTGGCCTGGTTTTGTAACTTTTATACAAAAGTAGAGGAAACATCCAAGTGACAGAGGGAAATGAAAACAAACACCACTGTAATTTTACAGTAGTAACTCTCTGATACAAGGTGACCACAGAAAAGAAATTCAAAATTTATGGCCAGGAGTGGTGGCTCATGCCTGTAATCCCAGCACTTTGGGAGGCCGAGGTGGGTGGATCACCTGAGATCAGGAGTTTGAGACCAGCCTGACCAAAATGGTGAAACCCTGTCTCCACTAAACACAAAAAATTAGCTGGGTGTGGTGGCATATGCCTGTAATCCCAGCTACTTGGGAGGCTGAGGCAGGAGAATCGCTTGAACCTGGGAGGTGGAGGCTGCAGTGAGTCAAGATTGTGCCATTGCACTCTAGCCCGGGCAACAAGAGCGAAACTCCATCTCAAAAAAAAAAAAAATTAAAAATTTATTCCTCCTTTCTTCTAACCATACACCACTGTGTCAACATGTCACTTTTGACCTTCAAACTTTTACCTATGGAGGGGTAAAAAGACAACTTTTTCTCTGTAGTTAGACTCTTAAAAATAGGTACCGGGCCGGGTGTGGTGGCCACACCTGTAATCCCAACACTTTGGGAGGCCTAGGCGGGCGGATGACCTGAGGTCAGGAGTTCAAGACCAGCCTGATCAACTTGGAGAAACCCTGCCTCTACTAAAAATACAAAAATTAGCTGGTCGTGGTGGCGCATGCCTGAATCCCAGTTACTTGGGAGGCTGAGGCAGGAGCATCACTTGAACCTGGGAGGTGGAGGTTGCGGTGAGCTGAGATCGTGTCATTGCACTCCAGCCTGGGCAACGAGAGTGAAAATCCATCTCAAAAAATAAAAAATAGTATTTGCTCTAAGTTAAGAGATACTATTAAATTTAACTTTTGAAGGCAAGGGTGTGAGCTGACTCTAGAAGCCATAGTTTTATTGGTACTCAATACAGTGATAGGATAGGTAACATTTGTAATTGAGGGGAGTTAGTGTAATCATCCATTCCTGTTAAAGAATCATGGTCTATAATTTTGAAAAGCAGACTACTGTTCAAGGATACCCAAATAAAACTGATGGTAATAGCAAGTCTCCTTGTTCATGACTTAAAATGAAATAAGAAAAACTGCTGTAAAAATAAAGCTGCTCCCAATGGGAACATTCGAGAAGGCTAACGCACCTGAAAAACCTGACTGCGAAGTTTCCCAAGATGGCATTTGTTTATACATTTAATCGAATATCTACTATGAGTCAGGTGCTATTCTATATACCCTAGGGGTGCAAAGGTTCTTATCACCTATTACCATAAATAACATATATGCAAAAAGCCTATGTCATGAGTCATAATCTGACATTCCAAAAGAAAGGTGAAGTGTTATAAAGAGTTCAGAGAAAGTTGAGAGGTAGTTAAGGAAAGCTATTGGTGGGGGTGGCCTGAAAATAAAGAGTACGCCAGCAGGTAAAGATTGGGAGTGTGAATGAGGAACACTGCCTCAGAAAGACCAGGGCGGTTCTGTGTGACTGGGGCATCGGGTACACAGAGGAGAAAGGAGGACATACACCTGGAAGCATGGGCTAGAGCCAGGGCATGGAGGGCATTGAATGCCAGTCTAAGAAACCTCAACTTAGTTTTCCATAAGTAATTATATGCCATCAAATAATTTTGAACTAGAAACCAACAGGAAGGCTTTGAGCAGAACAACCACAAGATGAATACTCTGCATTTAAGTCATTGTTTCCCAAATCCCCCCCCCCCCGGATTTGGGAAAGACCCCCCTTCTTTAAAATCATTTTAGGGAATTTCTTTTAAAATACAAATGTATAGGCTATACTCCTGGAGGTTCTTATTCGTTATTTGATCTCCCGGGGATCCTGATTTTTCATCCTGATTCACCCTGTTCCCAGAGGAGGCAGCTCCCCTAGTGATGGTGACAGCAGTGGTGACCATTAGGGCCCAGGACCAGCAGAGGCCTTGCCAATGTTCTGTTCACAGCTATGGTGGCAGTGGCAGCAACAATGGCCCCCCGTCAGGCCAGTATGACCTTGGCAGTCAGCTCAGCTGCTCAACCTCCCTTGCTTCACATTCCCTATCTGAGCTAAGTTCTTCAGCTTTCCTGATGATAAATTCCTTTAAAACAATGTTTTAAACAATTTTTTATTTCAATAGGTTTTGGGGGAATAGGTGGTGTTTGATTACATGAATAGGTTCTTTTTTTTTTTTTTTTTTTTTTTTTGAGATGGAGTCTTGCTCTGTTGCCCAGGCTGGAGTGCAGTGGCATGATCTCAGGTCACTGCAACCTTGCCTCCTAGGTTCAAGTGATTCTCCTGCCTCAACCTCCCAAGTAGCTGGAATCACAGGCATGTGCCATCACACCCAGCTAATTTTTGTATTTTTAGTAGAGACAGGGTTTCGCCATGTTGGCCAGGCTACTCTCGAACTCCTGACTCAAGTGATCCACCCGCCTTGGCCTCCCAAAGTGCTGAGATTACAGGCTTGAGCCACTGTGCCCGGCCATGAATAAGTTCTTCAGTGGTGATTTCCAAGATTTTGGTGCACCCATTGCCTGAGCAGTGTACACTGTACCCAATGTGTAGTCTTTTATCCCTTGCCACCCCCCACCCTTTCCCCTAGTCCACAAAGTCCACTGTATCATTCTTATGCCTTTGTGTCCTCACAGCTTAGCTCCCACATATAATTGAGAACATATGATGTTTGGTTTTCCATGCCTGAGCTACTTTACTTAGAGCAATAGTCTCCAATTCCACCTGATGATAAATTCCTATTCTGCATAATTACCCTAATTCTTTTTCTGTTGTTTGTAGCCAAGTCCTCTAACCAGTACAAAAACCAAATGGAATTTTCAGTAATATTCAGTGCCTGCTTATTCCCCTCTACCTGCCTCCACCAGACAGAAGAAAACTTACAGATGATCCCTTTGTCTTCTGGGAGAAAACCTAATTGCTTGACAGCGAATCTTCCCCTGGCTGTGAAATACGCTGAAAAGGTCTTCAAGTTCCAGGAGGTAAACATGAGATTAGTCTTAGTCACTCAACGTTCCTCCCTCATTGCATTGTTTCCCTCCTGGATTTTTTTCTCAGGATCTGGCTCTGTCACCCAGGCTGGAGTGCAGTGATGTGATCAATCATGGTTCACTGCAGCTTTGACCTCCTGGGCTCAAGCAATCCTCCTATCTTAGCCTCCTGAGTAGCTGTGACTACAGGCATACCACCACCCCCAGCTAATTTTGTTGTTGTTTATTTGTTTGTAGAGACAGAGTCTTACTCTGTTGCCCAGGTGATCTCAAACTCCTGGGCTCAAGTGATCTTCCTGCCTCAGCCTCCAAAGTGTTGAGATAGATTACAGGCATAAGCCACCACGGCTGGTCTTTTTTTTCCTACTTTGACACAGATTTATTTGGTGTAGAATATTTGCTTAGTCAATCAAAATTCCTCTTTCCTTCAAATGCTTTGGTTTTCTAAAGTCTTGATTCTTACAGCCCCCAGCTTTGTCTCTTGAATTGAGTTCATCAGATATCAGCAAAGCTGGCACTATGAGCCTGCTAAGACATTTTGGAAAGCCAGCAGCTGTCCGCTAAAGGTTTTCATTCTTCCTGTTTGGTATCAGAGGTAACTTGTGTGTCTTTCAAAAACCCCTGTTTGGCTTAAATAGATATTAGAAGAAAGTGGTAACACTTAGCCTGAATGTAAACCTTCACCCCAAGACAGGAATGTGTAGTACATGGGGTCCAAAGCCTTTGTTTTGATTGTTTGTTTTGACTGGGGTTTTCCTCTAATTCTTTTCCTTTTAAAAAAGTAATTATAGAGACAACAGTCTCACTATGTTACCCCAGGCTAGTCTTGAACTTCTGGGCTCAAGTGATCCTCCCTCCTTGGCCTCTCAAAGTTAGGATTAGGGCGTGCGACGATTACAGGCGTAAGACACAGCACGCGGCCCCTTCTCACTTTCACATTTGCAGAATCAGGAAATGTAGAGGTATGAGTTTTATTTTAAAGTTAGCTCATTTGTCCTTTTCAAAAAGTCCTCATTTTGACCCAAAGACTGAATGTCATGTGTTTTTCCTCCACATGAACTAAAGGAGTCACCTGCCATAGCCCGGAGAGGTGAGGAAAGCTGAAGGTGTTTGACACACAGGGAGTAGGAGGCTGTGCTCTGCTCCAAAAGGAAGTGCGTCCTGTGAAACAGGAGGAGCCAAACTTCCTTGGAAGATGCTTCAATAGCAAAGTTCAAGGGCTGCTGCTCCATCCTGCCATTGACACCACATGGTCACTTACAGATAGCGTTGGCATGTTAATTTAGAATGATGGGGAAAGAAGCCAAATTTCACCTAAAGCAGTGTTTAATGTGCTTCAGAACTGTCTGGGATGATTGCTAGAAATACAGATTTCCAGATACCATACCAGACCTGCAGACTAGGATTATCTAAAATCTAAGTCTGTGTGTACATGTGTGTGTTGAGTATATTGGAGGCAGGGAGCTTGGTCATTTTTTTAAATTAGCAAAGTGAGTTAATAGGGACATAGCAAGTATTAGGTTGGTGAAAAGCAGTTGCGGTTTTTGCCATTACTTTTAACAGCAAATACTAAATTTTTGCTCCGACCTAATAAATCCAAACTAACTGATGTTCAATATTGGTAAATGACGACACTATTGAACAATTGTTGAATACTAATTAACATTTTCATTTTTCACCGACCTAATAAATCCAAACTGACTGACATTCAATATTGGTAAACGATGATAATATTAAACAATTGTTGAATACTAATTAACATTTTCATTTTTCATTCTGTATTTAAACTTTTTATTTAGAAATAGTGATAGATTAACATGCAGCTTTAAGGAGCAATGCAGAGAGATCTCATATTCCTTTTACTTAGTTCCCCTTAATGGTAACATCTTGCAAAACTATAGTACAATATCACAAGCAGGATATTGACATCGACACAATCGAGGTACAGAACAGAACATTTCCATCACCACAAGGATCTCTCATGTAGTCTTTTGTAGTGTTGGGGCTCAGAAACTGATACCCCAACATATGATACTTTGACATGGTGAAGTGAAGAAGCCTCAAGATCTCACTGACCTTCCCCTCATCCTCCAACTTTCCCTCCCAAAGCACAGGACAAAGTTCCTTTATCTGCCTAAGATCCAGATCCACCAAACAGAACAATTGTTTTCTCTTTCCCTCTCTGTAAGACCAAAAATGTAATCACACCTGAACAGACCCTTTCACAGGATAATGTACAAGTTGATCGCTATTCCCTGATCCAGTCATTCTCCCTAGTAATTCCCTTAACAGAATTATTCTTCTCCCCATTCCCATCACCTGTTTCACCAGGGTGGATATAAACTTCTGAACCTCATTGATGGGGGTGGACAATCACTCTGTGGTTCTCTCTGTTTATATACATTAATAATATTTGTATGCCTTTTTTCCCATTAATCTGCCTTTTGTGAGTGGAATTTTCAGTGAAGCTTCAGAGGGTGAAGGGAAAGTTTCCCTTGCCCCCTACAGTGGCCGTACTTACTTCCCTAACCTCATACCCCAGTCCTTAGCTCCTGGCTACCGCAGTTTTGTTTCTCTAATTTGTCATTTCAAACATGTTGTATAAATGGAATCATACATTCTATAACCATTTTGGATTTTTTTTTCAGCCGACATAATTCTCTGGAGATTCATTCAAGTTATGCGTATCAGCAGTTTGTCTCATTTTATTGCCTGGTGGTGTCTGTCACATGGTCTGAATGTACCACAGTTTGTTTAACCATTCACCCTTCAACGGACATCTGGGTTGTTTCTAGTTTGAGACTATTATGAAAAAAGGTTTTGGCTGAACATAATTTGTCATTTCTCCAAGATAACTACCTAGGAGTGAAATTGCTAGGTGGTATAGTAGGTGCACATTTAGTTTTGAAAGGAACTTTCAAACTACTTTCCAGAGTGGTTGTACCAATTTGCCTTCCCATCAGTAATGTATAAGTCATTGGGTTTCTCCATGTCTTTGACAGCATTTGGTAATGTCAGTGTTTTGAATTTTAGTCATACTGATATTACATAGTGATGTCTTACGGTTTTAATTTGAATTTTACTAATTGCTGAACATCTTTTCATGTGCTCATTTGCCTTCTGTGTATCTTCCTCAGTAAAATGTCTCTATATGTCTTTTGCTAATTTTCTGATTGTATTGTTTATTTTTTACTGTTAAGTTTTGAATGTTCTTTATATATTCTAAATACTAGTTGTTTGTTAGGTTAGCAAATCTTCTCTGCTAGTCTGTAGTTTATCTTTTTATCCTCTTAACTAAACCTTTCCCAGAGCAAAAATTTTAAATTTCAATAAGGTTCAAGTTATCCATTTTTTTTTTTTTAATGGGTTATGCTTTTGGTTGGCAAGCCTAAGAACTCTTTACCTAGCCTAAGATCCTGCATATTTTCTCCTTAAAAAAAAAAAAAAAAAGTTTTATAATTCTGGCCAGGTGTAGTTCCTGACACCTGTATCCCCAGCACTTTGGGAGGCCAAGGTGACTGAATCACCTTAGGTCAGCAGTTCAAGACCAGCCTGGCTACATGACAAAACCCCGTTTCTACTAAAAATACAAAAAATTAACCTGGAGTGGTGGTGGGTGCCCAGCTGCTTAGGAGGCTGAGGCACAAGAATCCCTTGAACCCGGGATGTGGAAGCTGCAGTGAGTCAAGATTGTATCATTGCACTCCAGCCTGGGCAACAGAGCAAGACTCTGTCTCAAAAAAAAAAAAAGTTTTATAATCCTATATTTTATGTGTAAGTTTATGATGCACCTTGAGTTAATTTTTACATAAGGTGTGAGGTTTGAGGTTGATTTTTTTTTTTTTTTTTTTTTTTTTGGTCTATGGATGTCAATTGCTCCAGCACCATTTGTTGAACAGACTATCTTTCCTCCATTGAATTGCTCTTGCACCTTTGTCAAAATTGGTTGGACATACTTGTGTGGGTCTGTTTCTGAGTTTTCTATTCTGTTCCATTGACTGATGTGTCTATTCTTTCACTAATACAACACAGTCTTGATTACTATTGCTGTATAATAAGTCTTGAAATTGAGTAGACTGATTTCTCTCTCTTTTAAAAAAAACTTTTAACTATTGTAGCTGCTTTGCTTTTTTATATACATTTTAGAATAATCTATAGTTACAAAAATCTTGCTGAGATGTTGAATAGAATTGCATTTCAGCAGAACTGACATATTCACTATGTTGAGTTTTTCAATTCATGAACATAGGTATACCTCTCCATTTATCTAAATCTTCTTTAAATTCTTCCATCAGTACTTCATAGTTTTCAGCATACAAACTCTGTGCATGTTTTGTTAGACTTATACCTAAGAATGTCATGGGTTTTTGAGTAATTCTAAATGATATTGTATTTTTTCTTTTAGTGTCCATGTGGAATTTTTTTTTTTTTTTTTTGCTAGTATTAGTTTGTGTATGTTTTTCTTGTAGCCTGAGACTTTGATAAACTCACCTGTCAATTCTAAGAGGTCTTAAAAAATTTTGGGGGGGATATTTTCTATGTAGATAATCATGCAAATAGAAACAGTTTTATTTGTTTATAATATGGTTACCTTTTATTTCCTTTTCTTGTCTTACCACACTGACTGGAACTTTCAGTACTACATTGAATGAGAGGGATGAGAGCAGACATCTTTGCCTTGTTCCCAGTCGTAGGGGGAAAGCACTCAGTCTTTCATCACTTAGTGTAATGTTAGTTGTAGGGTTTTTGTAGGAGCTCTTCGTGAAGTTGGGGAAGTTCCTCTCTGTTCCTAGTACATTGAGAGTTTTAATCAATGAATAAAAGAGAGTTTTTATGAATGGTTGTTGAATTTTATCAATTTTTTTTTTACTTGGCTAGGTGCAGTGGCTCACACCTATAATCCCAATATTTTAGGTGGCTGAGGTAGAAGATTTGCTTGAGACCAGGAGTTCAAGACCAGCCTGGGCAACATAAAAGTTAAAAAACTTTTATTCTTTATCAATTGATACAATCATATACTTTTTATTTTTTAGCATATTGATATGATGGATTACATGGTTTGATTTTCAAATGTTGAACCTCCCTTGCATACCTGGAATAACTCCCACTTGGTCTTGGTGTACTATTCTTTCAATAGGTGGTTGAATTTGATTTGCTAAAAATTTGTATCCAACATCTAGGTGAGTGAGTGAGTGTGTGTTGGGGTGAGGGATGTGGTTGTTTTTAATAAACATCCCAAGTGGTTCTAATGTCTTTGGTCCCCAGACCATACTTTGAAAGATGCTGGCCAGGCACGGTGGTTCATGCCTGTTATCCCAGCACTTTGGGAGGCTGAGGTGGGCAGATCACTTGAGGCCAGGAATTCGAGACCAGCCTGGCCAACATAGTAAAACCCCGGCTCTACTAAAAATACAAAAATCAGCTGGGTGTGGTGGTGCACCTCTGTAATTCCAGCTACTCACGAGGCTGAGGTGGGAGAATCGCTTGAACCTGGGAGGTGGGGTTTGCAGTGAGCCAATATCGTGCCACTGCCCTCCAGACTCGGTGACAGAGTGAGACTCCATCTTAAAAAAAAAAAAAAAAAAAGAAAGAAGAAAGAAAGAAAAAAGAAAGGAAGGAAGGAAAGGAAAGGAAAGGAAAGGAAGGAAGGAAGGAAGGAAAGAAGGAAGGAAGGAAGGAAGGAAGGAAGGAAGGAAGGAAGGAAGGAAGAGAGAGAAAGAAAGAAAGAAAGAAAAGATGGTGAGTTGAATTAGCGCCAGAACCAGCTCTAACAATCAACTAATGATTTAGGTCAGGCAAAAATAACAGGATTAAAATAACTAGCTCACGAACTAAGACAGGATTTCCAGTGTCTAGAAGGCCTCATTCTGTCCAGGGGATAAAAGTGAAAAGTCTCAAGACCAGGTAGAATACACTCCTGCTCTAGAAAGAGACCAGGGCTGCCATACAGTAGGTGTATGGTGCTTCTCAGTGCCAGACGGGGAGACTATAGAAAGAAAGGATTATAGGATTCTGGAAAAGATTTAGAAAACCACCCTATCTTATATAGTGCCACCCCCAAACTGTCCTAAGCTCAGAGTTCATGGACTTTGGTCTACCATCGAGTGAAACAGCATCAGAGAAAGACATAGTTCCTATGAACCCTGGAAGTTGTACAAACAAAACCAGTCTGGAGGTCTTCTAGTTAAACTAGGATCAATAGCTTATTTTGTGTAGAAGAGCCTTTTATTTTTTTTTTTTTAGAGACAGAGTCTTGCTCTGTTGCCCAAGATGGAGTGCAGTGGCACGATCTCGGCTCATTGCAACCGCTTTCTCCCAGGTTCCAGCGATTCTCCTGCCTCAGCCTCCTGGGTAGATGAGATTACAGGTGCATGCTACCACACCAGGTTAATTTTTGTATTTTTAGTACACACTGGGTTTCACCATGTTGACCAGGCTGGTCTCGAACTCCTGACCTCAGGTGATCCACCTGCCTCAGCCTCCCAAACTTCTAGGATTACAGGTGTAAGCCCTGGCACCCTGACAAAAGAGCCCTTTTTTTTTTTTTTTAATGGAGTCTCGCTCTGTTGCCCAGGCTGGAGTGCAATGGTGCAATCTCGGCTCCCTGCAACCTCTGCCTCTGAGGTTCAAGCAATTCTCCTGCCTCTGCCTCCTGAGTAGCTGGGATTACAGGTGTGCGCCACCACGCCCTGCTAATTTTGTATTTTTATTTGTATTTTTAGTAGGGAGAGGGTTTCACCATATTGGTCAGGCTGGTCTCGAACTCCTGACCTCATGATCTGCCCACCTTGGTCTCCCAAAGTGCTGGAATTACAGGCGTGCACCATCACGTCCAGTCAAGAGCCCATTTTTTATGATCTCTATCAGACCCACTTCAGCTCCAGTGAGACTAGAGAGATCAGAGTGCCCCTAGAGGCTAAGCTTGGTATTGTCAGTAGCCCTCATAACCGGCAATTTTTAATTTGCTAGTGGTCCGAGGAAGTAACACAGGTGAGAGCTTTGCTGGGGCTGGAATCAGGGACAGCTATAGTGGCTGACTCATTTCTTCTGAGAGATGTACTTCCCAAGGGCAGAGCGGAGGAGTGCTGGGAACGAGAACAGCTGACAGATTAGCCTGGCACCTGATAACAAAGACAACTTTTTCTATTACATTGCGGCTCAACACAGAAGAATCCCAGCTGCAGGGTTAAAACCCATAAAACGCAAACATGAAATAAGAAAGGCTCTGCAAGTAGGCTTTGCAGGGTGGGGGCAGTAGAGAAAGCGCTTCACAATCTTTGCCTGAGAAGGAATAATACATCACTGCACCATCTCTGGTTTATAAAGTAGTAACAGGTACCATATGGTAATTGCTTACTACATGCCAGGAATGGGGTAGTACACACTATATACATTATGGCTAGTCTTCACATCACAGGTAAAATAGCATGACCACGTTAAACCAAAGTATTTGTTCTAAGTAATCCCTGGGGTGAAGTCATCCCATGGATACCATTGCCAGAGCCACTCATGAGGCATTCAGAACATAGAGGTTTATGTCATTATGCAGAGTGAACGCCACTCCTATCAGATGGTTAAGCCATAAAGCCTTCTGCTCTAGCAAACCATCAACAGTGAGCACATCACTGAGAAAGTGAAAAGTTGAACTTCATACTTTTTGGTCTTAGCAGATTTTAAGGGGAAAGAGGGTCTACGAAAAGAAAAATAGAGACCTTTCTCCTCTTTATTCCTCAGGGCTGACACTTGGCATAGGGATACAAACATTCAGTGGGTGGTAGAAAGATCCAGAGATCCAAAGCATGTCAGGCTGGCCCTTCCTTCCCCAGGAATTTCCTGGGCTGGGATGGTTTCCTCACCATGCCTGGGGAAGACCGTTGGGTGAGAAGGGCTACTACCCTGCAGGAAGGGAACTAGACGAGTCATATCTCACTCCCCTCCTTCCCTCTCATGGCCTTTCAGGCCTCCTCATTGGCCAAATACAACTAGAAGCCAGTAAACAAACTGTGTCCGGAATTGGTGGGTTCTTGGTCTGACTTCAAGAACGAAGGCGTGGACCCTCGTGGTGAACGTTACAGTTCTTAAAGGTGGTAGTCCAGAGTTTGTTCATTCAGATGCTCAGATGTGTCTGCAGTTTCTTCTTTCTGGTGCGTTCGTAGTCTCGCAGACTTCAGGAGTGAAGTTGCAGACTTTCGCTGTGAGTGTTACAGCTCTTAAAGGCGGCACATCTGGAGTTGTTCATTCTTCCTGGTGGGTTCGTGGTCTCACTACCTTCAGGAGAGAAGCTGCGGACCTTCGCAGTGAGTGTTACAGCTCATACACGCTGCGCAGACCCAAAGATTGAGCAGCAGCAAAATTTGCTGTAAAGAGCAAAAACAACAAAGCTTCCAAACTAGGAAACCGGCCCAGAAGCGGTAGCCACTTGTTGGCTCCAGCAGCCGGCTTTTATTCCCTTATCTGACCCCACCCACATCCTACTGATTGGTCCATTTTACAGAGAACTGATTGGTCTATTTTACAGAGAGCTGATTGGTGCATTTACAATCCCTGAGCTAGACACAGAGTGCTGATCCGTGCGTTTACAATCCTTTAGCTAGACACAGAGTGCTAGACAGAAAAGTTCTCCAAGTCCCCACTAGATTAGCTAGATACAGAGTACTGATTGGTGTATTTACAAATCTTGAGCTAGACACAGGGTGCTGATTGGTGCGTTTACAAACCTGAGCTAGACATAGTGTTGACTGGCGTATTTACAACCCCTTAGCTAGACATAAAGGTTCTCCAAGTCCCCACTAGAGTCAGGAGCCCAGCTGGCTTCACCTAGGGGATCCTGCACTGGTGCCACAGGCGGAGCTGCCTGCCAATCCAGCTCCGTTTGCCCACACTCCTCAGCCCTTGGGCAGTTGATGAGACTGGGCACTGCGGAGCAGGATGCCTTGTTCTTCTGGGAGGCTCGGCCTGCGGAGGAGCCCACAGTAGAGGAGGGGCTCTGGCATGGCGGGCTGCAGGTCCGGAGCCCTACCCTGCGGGGAAGCAGCTGAGGCCCAGCGAGAATTCGAGCACAGCTCCTGAGGGCCCGCACTGCTGGGGGACCCGGCGCACCCTCTGCAGCTGCTGGCCCGGGTGCTAAGCCCCTCACTGCCCTGGGCGGCGGAGGCCAGCCACTCGGAGTATGGGGCCCGCCCAGCCCACGCCCACCGGAAACTGGCGCTGGCCCCGGTTCCCGCCCGCGCCTCCCTCCGCACCTCCCAGCAAGCAGAGGGAGCCGGCTCCGGCCTGGGCCAGCCCAGAGAGTGGCTCCCACAGTGCAGTGAAGGGCTGAAGGGCTCCTCAAGCGCCACCAGAGTGGATGGCTGAGGCCGAGGAGGCGCCGAGAGTGAGGGCTGCTAGCACGTTGTCACCTCTCAAAAGGAACCACTGAAGTAGTGCATTCAAGCCAGCTTAGGCTTGCAAAGGGCATGGTGGAGGAGAGTATAACTACAAGGGACAAATGGAGACACTTTTCATCTCTCTGCGGCCCTCCTGCTTCCAACACACAAGACATGCACACACACACAAAAACTCACATACACACAAAGGAACTCAGCCACTCCCAACCTAACAGTTTTTCATCTTGGCTCATAGTTACTGTACTGTGGAGCTTTGTACATGTGCTTCCTTCTATCTAAAACACTTTTTCTTTCACCTATATTCATCTTTTCAGTCTCAAGTGTTGACATTGTTTCCTCCAGGGAGCCCTTCTTGGTTTCCAAGCCTGGGCTGGATGCCCTGACTCTGTGTCTCACAATAATAGTACTTAACATTTTTAAGTGTGTACAGTAGCAGGCTTTGTTCTCAGTAACACCTAATGTGTGTTAATTCACTTATTCCTTACAACCTTGTCAGAAAGGTACTATTGTCTCCAATTTATAGACAAGAAGAATGAAGTACTGAACAGTTAATGATCAAGGTCACCCAAGTAATTAACGATGCAGTCTAGATTTGGGTTTGGATGGACAGAATCTAGAGCCCATGCTATTAGTTATTGTGTTAAATTGCTTTCTGTTCCAAACTGTACTTATCCATAGACCATTCAGAGTGTCTGGTACATAGAAGGCACTCAGCAAATACTAGATTTAAATAGTGGGTTAATTAATCTATGTAGGACTGGGGTCCCAAGTCAGTTTCTTAAGAACATTTGGGTGAGAAGGATTTGTTATCTAGCTTTTGCTTTGTCCCCATCAAATACTTACATGAGATTATGTTTTAATGCAGAAGATCTGTCTAAGAACTTCTGGTACACCAGAATTTATTATCCTGTTTGCTGTTGGGAGTTCAAGTGTCCATGTGATTAAGGATTTGACAGCACAATTTCTGCAAAAACCATTAATGGTATCCACTTCAGCAATTATATTTCTCATTTCCCGCCTGGGAATTCAAGCCCTATCCTTTGCTCGCATGGATGTGCAGTAACTTATGGATCTGATGCAGTGTCTGACGCCACAGTTTCTGCAAAAACCATTAGTGGTGTCTGCTTCAGCAATGAGGTACAGGAATCGTCTGTTGGAAGACATCAAAGAAAAAAAGAGGGTGGCTATGTAGATGAGTTGTGGGAAGATGGTGTAATGTACAGGAAGGAAACAGCTCTAAGGGGGGAAGAATGAAGAAGGCTTATTGGATTCGATTAGATGAAGAGTTAAACTGAGATAATGCCAAAGTGAAGAGAGTCAAGAAACTAAAATTTTAGAGTGTACCTTTCGTATGACAGGCACCATGTTTTAAATAATGATTCCTTTAATCGTTACAACAAACCAGAAGGATATTTTTCAGTTTACAGATGAAAAAAACTGAAGGCAAAAGAGATTAAGTACTTGCCCAGCATTATGCAGAAAGTGGCTATGCAGGGATTCAAAGCCTGTGTTCGTTCTGCTGCTCATAGCCCTCCTGGTACACAGTTTAGAGCTCCAATGCCTAGTACAGAGGCCAAAACATCACTCCCTCGCTCACTTATTGGTTCATTCATTTATATACAAGTATTTACACAAGTGCCTACATTGTGCTATGCACTGCACTAAGTGCTGGGGATATTACAGTGAAGAAGGCACATCCATGGCTTCAAGTATCACATTCATCATTGTGAAACCTGTAATGATAGGATGCTATGGTAGTGCCAGAGCAACTAACCCAGTCTTGGTGGAGGTGAAAAGAGACACTGACCTCAAGGAAGGCTTGCAAAGGAAACACATTCAGATGGATCTTTGAGAGACTGGGGACTAGCAAGGAGAGGAACTGGAGCAGTATATTCCAGAGAGAGGATACAGCTGGTGCAAAGGCCTGGAGATCTTCCAGAATTGCCAGTAGCTCTGCAGGAGGTAGGATGATGGCAAGAGATGAGACAGGGCAGATAAACAGGGTTCCAAATGTGTGAAGCCTTGTGTAATATGTAAAGAATTTTGGACTTTTATCTTGAGAACCATGAGGAGCTAATGTAGGGATATTATCGGACTTGTGGTTTGGAAGTCTGGCTATGGTGTGAAGAATGAACTAAAGGAGAAAAAAATGGAGGCAAGAATAACTTGAACTGACATAGCGGCACTGGGTTAAGGGGAGAGATTCAGAAAATATCAAGAAGGCAGAATCAACCAACAGGACTTGGTGGTGAACTGGCCATGAGGAATAAGTCAGTTACAACACGGTGGTTTTTGGTTTCTATGTAGAAAGGTGAAATTGACATTTACTGAAATAGAGCATGCAGGAGGAGACGCAAGCTTGGAACAGACTGTATTGACTTTAATTCTGGGACATTCAAATGGAAATGCCCGGTGGGCAGTTGGTTATATGGGTCTGGACCTCAGGATGGAGACCTAGACTGAGTAGAACAATTTCAGTTATCAGCATGAAGATCGTTCTTAGCACACTTGGTCAAGAATCAGAATTGCCTCTGGGGCCTTTTTTTTTTTTTGGAAATGAAGATGTCCTCCGATTTCATCCCAAACCAACTGAATCTCAAAGTTTTCAGGGGGCAGGATCTAGAAACGTAGGTTTTTAAAGAGCTCCATTGGGATTCTGTTGCCCTGTCAAGGTCAAAATTTATTGATATGTGAGGTAGCCATGAAATGTACTGCTCACACCTCCTTCAAGAGAACCTGCTTTGAGAAGCACAGCCAGTCTCCCTTTGGATCCAGCACCATGTTCACACCAAGGTAACACTACCTGGCTGGTACAGGACGACTTAACAGGCAACTTGGGCTCCAGGATTCCAGATGACTGGAATCTTTCTTAGAACTACCCGGAAATCTGAGACGCTTCTTACCCAGACCTCCTCTGTTCCCCCTCTTCTTTCACCTGTGTCAGAATAACATCATGATCTGAATGTTTTCCCAACCTAATTCTGCTCCCTCACCTTTATCCTTCATGGATGCTTTCCCCAATAAATCTCTCGTGCATCTTGATGGATGCTTCTTGGGAAGCCAGAACTGACAAAATGTGGCTGATAATTGAAGGCATAGACATGGTAGAGATCATTCAGTAGAGAAGAAAAGAAGGCCAGACAGAACCCTGAGAATCACCTACCTTCCCAAGATAGGCAGCAAAAGAGGTTTCCAGAAAAAGATGGAGATGAAGTGGCCAAAGAAGTAGGATGGAATGCAAGAGAACATGACCTCACAGAAGTCCTGGAAAGGGAACTTCAGGCCGGGCACGGTGGCTCATGCTTGTAATCCTAGCATTTTGGGAGGCCAAGGCAGGCAGATCACCTGAGGTCAGGAGTTCGAGACCAGCCTGGTCAACATGATGAAACCCCATCTCTACTAAAAATAGAAGAAAAAAAAAATTAGCTGGATGTGGTGGTGTGTGCCTGTATTCCCAGCTACTCAGGAGGCTGAGGCGGGAGAATCACTTGAACCCAGGAGGTGGAGGTTGCAGTGAGCCGAGATCGGCCCCCTACATTCCACCACTGGTGACAGAGTGAGACTCCATCTCAAAAAAAAAAAAAAAGAACTTCAAAGAGGCTGATATGGTTCATATAGTCACAGTGGTCAAATAAGGACTCAAAAGATTTAACAGTGTGGGTGGGAGGTCTCAGTGACAGTGTCTTCAGTGGAGTTAGAAATGTAGATTGAAGTAGGCAAGGAATACAGTGTAGATGAAGAAGTGGAGATACTGAGGGCAGACATGCCTTTGAAGGGTCTTGTCTAAGAAAAGGAGAAAATAAGATAGGGTGGATTTGGATTTGAGAATTTTTCTTTAATGAATTCTATACATTTCTTTTTATAAGATGAGATATCCTAGGGGCCTTTCTAAATGCTTCCAGGAAGGAGGTAGTGTAAGGGCAAGAGTGAAGAGCAATGTTGAGAGATGGTGGAGCCAGATGAGACCACTATGAGACAGAAAGAATAGACTAAGGGGCAGGACCCCTTTCTCATCTTGGCAATGCAGAAAAGAAGAAAGAAGAGCTACAGACACAAGTAAACTTGTGCATTGAGTACCAGAAAGTCGAGGGAGTTTCCATATGATGGCTTCTATTTTCCTTGAGGTTAAGTCTCAAGTGAGAGGAGAGTGAGCAGTGGTAGGATATAGGTTAAAAAAAGAAGACGGAAGTTTAAAATAATTTCTGTAGAGAGTGAGAAGTGAGCTACCCGGACAACAGAAGGATTATCAGGCAGCCACCAAGGACCTGGTTGGAGTCCATGAGTTCAGAGTGGCCTGACTACATGTGTTTGCATAGATTTTTCCCCCCCATTAGACTATATGTATGGGGCACAGAAGGCAGGTTCTCCAGGCTTGGAGTGTTGCTGGGCAGGTGTGATGCAAGGACCATGGGGAAGGCAGTGAAGGAAACTGTAGAGAAAATGGTAGAAGTAATGGGCTATGAGGTCTAGATTAGTTAGAAAAGGAAACAGAGAGGATGAAGAAAAAAGAAAGCCAAGAACAGACAATGGGAATTTTAGAGGAAGGGAAATACAAGGATAGGAGATTTTGATCGTTAGTGGAATGTTTGAAGATTTTAGAGGTGGAATCATTTTAAGTGGTGGTGAGGTCTCAGGTGTGACAACTGGAGTAGGTGACTGTGATGGCATTTGGAGTTGAACAGGTAAAGAAATAAGGTGCAGAAGTGCTGGATGGGTCTTTCATACCCACACCGAAGAAACTGTCAGTGATAATAGATCCGGGGAAAGACGGAGATGGTGGACAAGGAGCCAGGGTTTACGGGAAATGATGAGCAGTAATGAGGAGGTCCACAAGTGAGAGGAAGGAGGAAAGAAGGGCAGCAAAGCCAGATTACGGTATGGGTCTTAAAGGAAAAGGATGTACTCAAGATGGGAAGAATTGTTGAGGGAAGATGCTGTCAAGCTAATCTCTTACCTGAGGAGGACACGTAGAGTGTGGGAGAGCAAGAACCAAGTGGTCAGAGGGCTGCAGGACAAGAAATTTCCTTCGGAATGCCCGGGTTTCTCTTTAGGTGAGGAGATGCAGGAAACATTTTGTGATGTGGAAATTTCGGCAGAGTTTGTGTATGGGAAACAGGGTTTCCTGGGAGCACCCGGGAGAAAAAGGAAAAGCAGTGGGTTGAGGCAGGAAAAAGGAAGAACAACATAGTAGAAAAGAGAGTCTGGGAGAAAAGAGGTGGCAAAGCAGGTTCATCTTGACTGGTGTCCATTGTTGACAGGAAGTAAACCAGGATGCACTCATAGCAGGGTTTCTGGAAGAAGTATCCCCATAGTGGCTTCATGACTAGGAGGGCCTTGGGTTTCCATAAGAAGTCCAAGCTCAGGTAGATTATATGTCTAAAAGAATTCTAGTGTAATGAGTCCTTGAGCAATGATAGTATCATAGTTTCAGCATTCTAAGACGATGTGAATTGTGAGTTCATCCAACTCATAACAACTTTCAGGGGGTGAGAAAGGAAACAGTATGTTTATCATGCATCATGATTTCAGAAACGTTACCATATGAAACATTTATGACTTAGTCAAGAAAATACAAAAGCTGCTTCTGTATAACTGCATCATGTCCCTGGTTAATGGAGTGGAATGTACACTCTATTCCTTAAATGAATAAAGGAGAAAGGTGTTGAGAGATGGCCATTCAGAGAGAATAAGAGGAAATGAGATGAAAGTGCTGCCTGGGTGATGTTAGTGAGGATTTCCTAACAGCTATCATTCTAGTTTGGTCTAATCTTTGTTAATCACAAAACTGGGTTTACACAAAAAAACAAGATTGTCTCCTCCTGAGGGACTTTAAATATGGTAGATTTCTCATTCCTTGGAAATGGGTTTCCTGGCTGTAAGCCAAAATCTAGATAATCTCTCAAATTATTTACCAAAGTGACTCTTCTGCCTCCCTCACCCCCGTAATTCCCATTTGTGTCTTTACCCAGCCAGTTTAGACCCTTGCTTATGTGTAGGGCAAAGTTTCGTGTAAATAGGCTTTATTTAGTCTTTCTCTGAAACTTATTTCTTTAAATCCTAAAATAGAAAGTTAACAGAAGAATTTCCTAAGTTTTTCTCCACTCTATTTACATTTGAAAATGAACATAATGCTGGAGATTTTTGTATGCTCCAAGAGGCAAAACCAAATCCCTGGTTGGTGTAATTTACTTAAATGCCAGATTCTCCTGGGGAAACTGGGCTCTCTTTATAACTTGATTCAAATAACCACTCTGATTCTCAATAGCTTTTTATGAAATTACCATGCAGAGCCTAAATTGGTGCAGCTGAATTAAATAAATATCAGAGTTTAACGTTCTTAATCGCAAACCCTCAATTTAACCAACCATTTATTATAATCAAAAAGCAATCAATATGTTGATTGTGGTGACATGCAAAATGGAGGTAGAATTATTAGTAATTACCATATATTTGTGGTTCAATGTGATGGTGAAATAACTGGGAAAAAATTTTTAAAGCACACTACAGTTAAAGGACTGGTTGCTGTGTTTTGGAGCAGCATGCTATATTGATTGTAGTCTTTAAATAAATTGAATAACATAGTTGCTGTCAAACATATGAATTATTCATGAAGCTCAGTTTGAGAACACTAAAGCAGCCCTTGTTTATGAATATTCAGATGTGTTAATATATAAATGACTGACCCAACACTAACCAATTCTTGCAAGAAGAAAAGGTCTCAGAAACAAAATGGAAATCTATTAGGCAAACTTACTTGAGTCACTCGCTTGAAATGTAATCGGTCTGAGAGATGGGGACTAAAGACTGAGCTGCAAGTCAGGGAGGTATCAGGCCAAAGAAGGAGGCATGGGGGCCTTCTTTGACTAGGATTGCTTGGTGATGCCAAAGTCTTTTTTGCAGGCTCCAGGGACCCTGGAATTTCTATGATCACATTTCCAAAAGTGTGACCTTTGGATCCCTTCCTATCAATATTCGGAACTACATAGTAACACACCTCTGGTTTACTTTTTCAGCCCTATTTAGGAAAGGATAAAAGGAAATTTCAGAGCATTCCATATTTGAGAAAATCCTGACATTTTCTTTTCTCTAAATAAATTTTCACAGTGGCCTGTAAGCTGTATGTTTTAATATTTACAAGGCCTTATTAGAAACACAATTCTTACTTCCCAAAAACTCTGGATATCACTGAGTCTTGGGACAATATAGTTTAGTAAAAGATAAAATAGAGAATTTTTCTGAGGCCAGCAGATTACATAGATAAGAGTCTCATAGGGAGGCAGTGACTGGTGACCAATTAGGGTGATGAACTGCCCCAGTTTGCCTGGGTCTCAGAGGATTGCCAGGACACGGGAACATCAGTTTCAGACAAGCTGGGATGAGTTGATAACCCTGCCAACCATGTCAGTATGATCAGAGGAATCTCTTAGAATGTGGGACTTCTAGTGGAAAAACTAGGAGAACCCTGGGCAAACAAGGAGGGTTGGTCACTCTACCCAAACCACAAAATGAGATGAACACATTTGGGAGGATCTACTTTTGCTGACCAAGTTTCCAAAAGACTACTATACAAAACTAAAGGTTAATATATTCATTCACAAAAGAGCACACATTTTCCTGTGAGTGGAATTTTATGTACATCATCTAGGGGACCCCATTCCATTGTCAACACAACTAAATTTTTTGAGTAGAATCTTCCAAGCGTGTGTGTTATCAGAGCTAATGGAAGAAATGTCTGGAGTATTAATTCCCAAACATCATTGCATATCAGTATCACCACAGGTGCTTGTTAAGAAGAGGGACCCTTGGGCCTCACTCAGAGATTTTCATTTACTAGGGCCTGGGATGGAGCTTTGGAACTGTATTTTTTATAAACTCCCCCAGAGGATACCAGTCAAGTTTAGGATAGGGAAAATATTTCACCCAGGCCAGGGTAGAACCTGATGAGTCACTCTATCCAGCCATTTATCGGGTGACCACAATTTTCATGTTGCACATGTTGCAATGAGTCCACCTACTCTTAGGTTCTGGTATCCGACACTTCCGTTCTCTTCTGACTCTGCCACTTACAAACTAAAAATTTAAGCAGTTCAGTTACACTGCCTGACCATCAGTTTCCTCATCTGTTGAGATGAACCTCATCTATTTGCATACAACCTATTTTATTAAGTTGTTATGAAATTAAGTGATACAATGCATGTGACATATTTAGAAGCCTGAGAGTCATCAAGTTCAATGAATATTAGCTAAAATCATGATTTAATGTCTTTCCCTGACTGGTGATGAATAGAGTAACACATTCTTACTCTTAACTTTTTTTTTAACTAAACTCTCTGAAGATCATCTCTTTCCGTTAATGCACTCTTTCTTCAGTTAGGATGCCTCACACTATTAGGTTTCAGGTTAATATATTTGACTACACGAATGTTTGATTGTCCCACAACTTTGATCTGTTTGCATAATCATGTATCTGACGATGAGATCTGAGTCACCCCAGTTCAGCCTGGGTGCTGTCAGCCATGTGCGTTCAGCCAGTCTGTTGGGGGCAGTCATGGATAGCATGAAGCCATTCCATTCTGGCAAGTTCATCATGAGTTGATGGTTGAGAAAAGTGAGTCCTGCAATATAAGGCATGCGTGGAAATGCCTTCTTTTGCAATGTCCATTTAATTCTCCCCTGTTCACTGCTCCAGTAGCTGGGGATTAGATGAATTCCATATATCTGCATTAGTTTCAGCTAGACTAAGTTTCATTTCCTCATTTTCTAGTTCTCAGAAGGATGCTTACCCCTACTCTCCTGTACTAAGTAGAATCACCATGTGGAAGTGTGGTTACGCTAGTATGGCTACAATTGGCTAGTTGTTTACCAAGTTATTTCCTTTTTCCTCGTAGACACATAACTAAATATTTATCAGTCTTCCTGTCACTTAGATATGGTCATATGACTGAGTTTCAGCCAATGGAATCAGGTAGAAGTATTGTAAGTTATTTCCAGGCTTGTCTAAGGAAACCTCCGATCCTCTAAATCCTCTTCCCTCACCTGCTGACCTAATGCACTAGATTCAGCGAAGCCACTGGATTGTAAGAGGCTTGGATCCTGGGTCACTGCTCAGAGAAGAGCTGCCCAAGAGAATGCCTGACTAGGAACAGCTAAAATAGACCCTTGCATTTGTGAAAACCAACCTCCAATTGGGATTAGTCACTGAGATGTAGGATTTTTCTTTCATCAGTTAGCTTGTCCTGATTTTTCAAGTAAGAAGGAGGAACTCCCAATATCCACTGTGAACATCGGGCAAGTTGTATTTTTGGTCTCTGACATTTTAATTTTTAAAAAATAAAATATGCTTTTAAAAATAAAGTTATACAAGTAAGTCTTTATATATTTATTCTAGAAAAATTAAAAACAAGGAAAAAATTAAAGTAAGCCATAATTATACAATATATTCTTTTGGACTATGTATATCTAGATACATTTTCTAGAGTAAAATGAGCTCATCTGCTTTTGGCATTTTATAACTTTTTCCATTACTTAACATGTATTTATTTATTTATTTTTAGACAGAGTCTCCCTCTGTTGCCCGGGCTGGAGTGCAGTGGAGTCATCATAGCTCACTGTATCCTTGAACTCCTGGACTCAAGTGATCCTCCTGTCTCAGCCTTCTGAGTAGCTAGGACTACAAAGTACATGCCATCATGCCTGACTAATTTTTTATTTTTGTTTTTTGTAGAGATGTGGTTTTGCTGTTTTATCCAGGCTAATCTCAAACTCCTGGCTTCAAGTGATCCTCCCACCTCAGTCTTCCAAACTGCTGGGATTGCAGACACGAGCCACTGTGCCTGGCCCTTATTTAACATTTAATGTAAACATTTTTTCACCTGTATTATCATTTAAATGGGATATACTTCCATCTATCTAATGCACTGTTATTGAATATTAAGATTTTTCTCAATTTTTTCCCACACAATAAATACTTCTATGAATTTCCCTATATATTAGTCTTTACTTCCATCTTTATTCTCTTAAGATAAATTTATTGAAGTGGAATAACTAATTTGACATTTTATTCTTTTTTTTTTTTTTTTTTTGAGATGGAGTCTCACTTTGTCGCCAGGCTGGAGTGCAGTGGTGCGATCTCAGCTCACTGCAACCTCCGCCTCCTGGGTTCAAGCGATTCTCCTGTCTCAGCCTCCCGAGTAGCTGGGACTACAGGCGTGAGCCACCACACCCAGCTAATTTTTGTATTTTTAGCAGAGACGGGGTTTCACCATGTTGACCAGGATGGTCTCGATCTCTCGACTTCATGATATGCCCACCTCAACCTCCCAAAGTGCTGGGATTACAGGCGTGAGCCACCACACCTGGCCTGACATTTTATTCTTATAACTGGTGCAGGGTTGCCTGGTTCCATTGGCCTTGACCAAAACAACAGCCATCTTTCAATTTCATAGATTGTGAGTGAGCCTGAGGAAGGACTTGCCAACATTTGTCATTATATGACAGGCAGTTGAAGAATAAAACGTTGGGCCTCATAACTGGAATCACAATCTCTTGAAATAAAAGTTTCTTCCAAAGTTTGTTACAACTGAAATTCCTTAGACAGTGAGATGTAAGCCCATCCTGGGGCAGACAGGCCCATTGCTGTTCTTCCACACTTTTCCGTGTCTGAGGTCTTCAGGGCAGGATGTGGTTACACACTGAGATACAGATTAACCTAAGTGTTGCACTTAACATTCTGTAGAAATCATTCTGGTAAAGAGGTCTTTTATTTTCAGGTTTAAGTGAGTAATTATTTGGTTTAAAAAAAAAAAAAGCCTCCTAAAAATTTGGTTATTTCGACTAACACCAGAATTAGATAAGAATATGAAGGATCAGGTACGATTTTATTTATTTATGATGAACTCATAGAATGCATACCGCAAGTTTTGCTCTTTGAAGATTTTAAAATCTTAGTAGACTGGTAGATTTCATATATCAGCTATCTCAGGGCAAACAAGGCAGTAGTTTACATTTTTTCATTTGGAAAACAACTCTCTACTCTCATGGTAGCACCTTTTGGCCTCACTGACATTGTGCAACCGTGCAGGCCACACACAGTTGCCGAGACCCTTATCTTCTATCGGCAATGTATGTGGTATTGAGTGTGATTAGACCAGCCCAAGTCATGAATGACTGTGTCTGCCATTGTCAAACGGTCCTCTTTGGATGGTGAATAACCTGTGATTAATGCCTTTCAACAGCTAGCTTCTAAGATGAAGAACAGTGCAAATGGTTGAAGGCACAGGTAATACAATTATGAACTGATTTATTGGCATCTGCAAGAGATACTTTTGGAAATACCGTGGCTAAGAACGTGCTGCTCTAAACACTTTTATCAGGATTACACATAAATATTTTCAAAATATTTTATATGGTAATGATTTTAGTTTAAGCCATTTGGGTGGAGGGATACAGTCTGAAGACAGGTCATTTAAGTACTTCATGGGGTCCAGTTTCATAAAGTGCTTGTACTATCAAAAGGGTAACAAAATGACTGGGTCATTTGTTTGATAAAGTTGCACTCCCTCCACATCAGTTCCAGTTGTGTAACTACCAAAATAAAGTGTGAGAAGATGATTATGTCTCATCAATATCTTCTCTAGGAGATCTCTTAGTGGCCACATAGAAAGTATTACTCTTGGTAGGAAAAATACGTAATTTGTTTGTTCATTTAAAACAGCAATCTACTTTCTAACAGCTGAAAGCCAAATCGATTTATTTATGTATCTTCGGAGTGTGATGAATTTTTTTTTTTTTTTTTTTTTTTGAGACCAAGTTGCCCAGACTGGAGTGCAGTGGCCGGACCTCAGCTCACTGCAAGCTCCGCCTCCCGGGTTTATGCCATTCTCCTGCCTCAGCCTCCCAAGTAGCTGGGACTACAGGTGCCCGCCACCTCGCCCGGCTAGTTTTTTATATTTTTTAGCAGAGACGGGGTTTCACCATGTTAGCCAGGATGGTCTCTATCTCCTGACCTCGTGATCCGCCCGTCTCGGCCTCCCAAAGTGCTGGGATTACAGGCTTGAGCCACCGCGCCCAGCCAGGAGTGTGATGTATTAAAAAGAACTTAACTGCAAGGTTTTTATTTTGGACTTTGCCCAATGAAAATGATGTCACTGTTTCCATGTTGAATTATTTATTGGATCTTGACAATAGTAACAGGCAGCTTTTCCCCTAAAAATTGGTAGCTGTGTTCATGACACTTTGCTGTTACTGCATGAAAAGATGTTCTAATGGTCCTGAGAGTCTTCATCATTGGGATTGTATGTTTCAAAACAGAATCTTACCTCAATCCTTCCTGATCAATGAACATCTTTCTCAGAATCTTTGAAGCGCCTGGCACTGAGCTGGCCCTCAATGTTGGTTCCTTTTCTCCTGCTAAGGAGACGATACCTCTATGATAAACCATGCACGTCTAGTATACTTTGTAAGCTTAGGATTGTAAGACAAGGCTTAGTAGGCTGTAGGGCTTTTCAGAATGGGGATGGCAGAAACCCAATGGGACAGATTCATGGCCCATACCCCTAACAGTGTGATTCTAGCATGGTTTTTTTTTTTTTTTTCCTTTCAATCAGATTGTGTGACCAATGTCCTAAAATTGGTGTTTTGCTCTTTGTAGAAAACAGTTATTTTTACCGATTAATTTATAATTTTATGCCAGCCACTCTAGCACTGGAATGCCTGGAGCATGTGAGATTCTACAAAGCTCCCTATGTGATCCTGGTATTTGCTTCCCTCCATCACTTGAGAACTTGATATTCACTCAGAAGAGGTCAGTCACAACAGGGCATTGGGAAACATTTTCCTCCCATAGATTGGTGGATTAGTCCCTTGTGATGTTGCTATGAAGAACTACCCAAGACTGGGTAACTTATAAAGAAAAGAGGTTGAATTGACTCACAGTTCCACATGGCTGGAGAGGCCTCAGTAAACTTACAATCATGGTGGAAGGCATCTCTTCACAGGGCGAGAGGAGAGAGAATGAGTGCAAGCAGGGGAAATGCCAGATGCTTATGAAACCATCAAATCTTGTAAGAGTCACTCACTACTACGAGAACAGCGTGGGGGAAACCATCCCCATGATCTAATTACCTCCACCTCGTCCCACCCTTGACATGTCGGGATTATTACAATTCAAAGTGAGATCTGGGTGGAGACACAGAGCCAGACCGTATCAACTGGCTAGATGAAATCAAGCTGGAGGTCACCTAATTCTATATAGCCACAGTTTTGCAACTCCACCATACAGTGCATATGAAGTATTATTTTAGCTAATTCTGGGTCCCTAGTCTTTCAGAGGCACAGGTTTTCATCTGCATTAATACATTAGTTATATACTCTGTGAGTGACCCTTTTGTAGTGTCAGAGAGTAAACATTGAGGCTTCTCAGAGAAAGGGCTGGTTGAGTGAAACATCCTTTGACTTGGGACCTTCGTACTCCATACCCTGTGGTTGGATGGGGAAGGGGAGAGTTAAACATGACAGCTGTCAGCTGTGAGGGTGCAGCTGCTACACAAGTCTGTTGCCATTCTAGGAATGAGGGCTTCTGAGGCATTTTGGGGCTTATGACTCCTCCTTAATTTGTCACTAATTCCTCTCTAAGAGCCAGAGTAACACTCTGTATCCCTATTACACCCATCAATCCTTTGGCTCTTCCTCTTTCATGCACACACATGCAGACACTCATTATACCTGTGAACTGATGATGGTACATTGTCATTTTACTATTCTCATTGTTGATTCGTCTTTCAGTCCATTGATTCTTTGATCATTCACTGATTTGTTCATTCAGACATTCATTTACTTATTCATTCCTTTGTAGACTGATGCTGAAAAGATTTATACACAACAGTGACTCAATCCTAGCACAAAATGCATTGGACAGCCTCCTGTGTTTTCTCTCTATGCCACTTCATTTTCAGTGTCTGTGTTATACTGTTCTTGCATTACTACAAAGAAATATCTGAGACTGGATGATTTATAAGAAAAGAGGTTTATTTGGCTCATGGTTCTGCAGGCTGTACAGGAAGCATAACAGCATCTGCTTCTGGGTAGGCCTCAGGGAACTTTCATTCATGGCAAAAGGTGAAGCAGGAGCAGGCACTTTGCATGGCACAAGCAGGAGCAAGAAAGAGAGAGTGTGTTGGGAGGGGAGTTCCACACACTTTTAAATGACTGTATCTTCCAAGAACTCACCATCGTGAAGGCAGCACCAAGCCATGGGAGATCCACCTCCATGATGCAAACACCTTTCACCAGGCCCAACTTCCAGCATTGGGGATTACAACTCAACATGAGATTTGGGTGGGGACAGATGTCTAAACTACATTTGTGTCTTTGCAACTGAGACCTCTATTAGAGCTGATTCCTTCTCTTCCATATTCTTTTCCTCCCGTCCTCCCTCCCACTTTGATGTCCCTGATAGGCTGTGTTCAAGGAGACTTCACCAGCATAGGAGGTCAGGGCTGGCTGCCCGGAAAGACCTCTGTGGGTGGGTGACAGGTGCCAGGTGATACCGGGGAGCAAAAGAAGTTGACTAAAGATCAGTTGCTGAGCATACTGTAAATATTTAGAATCTCAACCCAGAGAGTTTTCCAAATTTTCTTTACCTCTCTAATAGTAACTCTGTGATACCACCTATGAGGCTACTCCAGGAGCAGCACATGGGAAGAGAATGTTCCAGAGCCCAAGGATTACAGCATGCCTGGCACTGTGATCACGCTGGGGCCACAGAAGCATTCAAGGATCCCACAGTACACTGACCAGCACACTGACCATTGTTAATCCACTGCCTTTTTTGTCCTGTCTGGAACCTGGTTCTTTATGTTCCTCTTCCCACAGAACAGTCTTTCAGTTCCAGCTCAGCTACAGCCAACCCTCATAGAGATCCTTAAGCAAAGACTACTTTGCTTCTGAAGTCTCAGTCTTCTTTCCCATGCCCCATTTCTTGCATCTGGGTTTTGGTCTTTGAGCCTATTCCCATTAACCTGGAAGGTGTCCCCATATCCTATTTGAATAGGAGCCTCCCTTTGCCTTGCCAGTTTCGCTCCCAGGGACCAGACCCACAACTATTGATACGGGAGAGCTGGGAAGGGAAGAGCATGGTCCCTTTAAATGATGCAGAACCAGGGAAGGTAAGTGCTGGGTAGAGGAGGGCATGGTCCCTGGCTCGGGCTCTACCCCCACGGACATAGATGAGGACAGGCACTTCTGCCTTTGCACCCAAATGTTAAATTTTCCAAGACCACCCTGGCTCGCCACACCTCCACCCTGGATCAATAAAAACCTGAGACCCTAGCAAGGCAGAGAGAGAAGCTGCTGGATGGCAAGAGCAACACATCAGCAGAAGAAGACACAAGCAGCTGGATGGCAGGAGGAGGTCGGGACATCAACGGGAGCACGCTAGTGGAAGAGCACACCGACAGAGGTCTGCAGGCCATCAACCAGCAGAACAACTCGGAGTTTGGCCGGACAGTCAGAGGAGAGCCCGGTCTGCTGAGCGGCTGGATTCCAGAGGAAAACCACCTCCCTTCCGGTTCCCCCATCTGCTGAGAGAGCTACTTCCACTCAATAAAACTTTGCACCCATTCTCCAAGCCCAGGTGTGATCCAATTCTTCCGGTACACCAAGGCAAGAACCCAGGATACAGAAAGCCCTCTGTCCTTGTGACAAGATGGAGGGTCTAATTGAGCTGGTTAACACAAGCCACCTATAGACAGCAAAACTAAAAGTGTACCCTGTAACACATGCCCACTGGGGCTTCAGGAGCGGTAAACATACCCCCCTAGACACTGCCGTGAGATTGGAGCCCCACAGACTCCCCGTCTGTCTGCTCCCCTAGAGGTTTGAGCAGTGGAGCACTGAAGAAGTGAGCCACACCTCCGTTCGCACGCCCTGCGAGTGGGACAAGGGAACTTTTCCTGTTCCGCTATCTCCACTCTTTTTTTTTTTTTTGAAATGGAGTCTTGCTCTGTCGCTCAGGCTAGGGTGCAAATTCTCTCCAAGTGAAATGTTTTTAAAAGCAAAAGACAAAATGTTGTCTAGTTTTACTATTTCCCAATTTTACGTTCTAGAACGTGACTGTTAAAGTATCCTTAGGGCATATGCTCTGCAGCTCCCCTTTATGCCAAACTTCCTTATAATGTGATTATTCCGTATTATTATTTAAATCATTTTTATGTGTCTTCAAAGGACCTACTTAGTAGCAGGATATCATAGAGAAAAGAGCACAGGGTTGGGTCGTGGTCCCTGTCTCCCTAAAATGTACTAGCTATTTAAACCATGCAAAACCCTGACCTTTGTGGGGTGCAGTTTTCCCATCTGGGACATAGGAATAGCATTTCTCTACCTGCCTTATAAGGTTGTGAAGATCAAAAGATAAAGCCTTTTATGAACTTAAAGCATTATGCTAATGTCAGATATGGCTGTTAGAGTACAATAGTGTTAAAGATATATAAAGTTGGTTTCTTCGACACTTTTCTTCATCACCAAAGATATTTATTTATTTGTAAACCTTCCTGAAAATCACCGGTGTATTATCATTTTATTACAAACCAGTTTGTGGAATAGGTTGAAAAGCATTATTGTTTTCATTTTATGGATGAGAAAACAGAGGCTAAGAAAAGACAAGTATGGGATTTTACCTAAGACACTGCTGATAAACTGTAGAACAAGGGTGAGAAGCCAGTTCTGCTTCTTTGGGCTACGCTTCTTTTGTTCTCTTCATTTGGGGTCTCTCTCTAACCAGCTTTAACCCTCGTGCTGTCCCTTTGTCTAATCGCCTCTGTGCCAGGGGCAAAAACTGAAGCAAGCCCTTGGGTGCCAGGCAGGAAAGTGAGGAGCTGAACACTAGTGGATGGGTGGAGGGCCAGGCTGTGCAGAGCAGTGGGTCCAGGGGAATTGCAGGGTGAGAGCAAAGTTCAGGGACCAAGCCAGAGATCAGTTACCAAAAGAATTAAAAAATTCTGAGTGGGTAAATACGACAGGCAAGAACAGTATAAACAGATCAGAATCCAGGCAATTGCAGTTGACCAGCTGTAACACATGGGAGCCAGGCTTAGGCACACAGTGGTCTGGATCAATTTTCTGAGAAGGGTTCTGTTTGCATCCCTTTGAAGTTCCAGGCCTTGCTCTGAGGATGTGCCACAGCATGCATCAACACAGACTTATTGAGGTTTTATTGCGAACCATGAGATGAATTAGGTGCAAGAGATGCAATTATGAATAGGCACGTATAAGGTTCATGTTCAGAAGCACTTAGACTAGTGCAAGGTTTTCCACCTGGGCACTAGTGACATTTTGATGAGGAGACTGTCCTGAGTACTGGCGGATGTTTAGAATAGGCCTCTACCCACTAGATACTACTTCCACCTCTCCAGTTGTGACAACCAAAAATGTCTCCAGGGATTGCCAAATGTCCCCAAGGTGTGGGGGCACAGGAAAGGACAGATGACCCAATGTTAGGAATCACTGGTCTAGTGTTAATAATGATTAACAATTACTGAGCATTTACGAGGTGCCAGGCACAGAGTTTGACACAAGCAGCCAAAAGACTGATGATGGAAACTCTTAGCAGGCCCTACTTAAACATTTCACCAGATTCTCCAGGGCGCTCCATTTCCTCCACAACCCTAGCGACCAACTCCAATGGCATGTGGACCATTTGCAGCCAAGCGCTCTGGTTTGCCTGGGTGCTTCTGCTCAACATAACACAAGTTGAGTATGTTGAGTCATATGCTTATGAGAATTGTATTTGTTCCCAAATGCTTTGAGCCTATTGTACTTCTTAGAGTTGTACAATTTAATTAAAGAGTACATAAACTTATTAAACATAAGTGTGAAGAGTTGTTCCTGAGAAAATTAAGTGCAACGCTTTGGAAAGATATAATTTAAAAAAACTTTCTGTTCAATTAAATCTGAATAAGAGCAACTGTAAAAAGGCAGAAAAAATTATAAAAATCTAGAAGATGTAAGGTCTTGTTACACTTTATCATTATTTTTAGAGACAGGGTCTCACTCTGTCACCCAGGCTGGAGTGCAGTGACATGATCATAGCTTACTGCAGCCTCAACCTCCTGGGTTCAAGCAATCCTCCCACCTCAGCCTCCTGAGTAACTGGAACTACAGGCATGCACCATCCTACGCAGCTTTGTTACACTTTAATGAATACCAAACAGGACAGACATGGTGGTGAATGCCTATTGTAGTAGTTCCAGCTACTCGGGAGGCAGAAGCAGGAGGATCGCTTGAGCCTGGGAGTTTAAAACCAGCCTGAGCAACTTCATCTCTAAAAAAATAAAAAATTAAAAAATAAAGAATCGCAAACTGAAAATTGTCACCAATGTACTATTAATCTAAATTAAGTAAGAGGCAAAGTGTGAAGTACAGTGAGCGGATCATTCTCAAAGAAAAGATCTATGCCCTACATAAGGATGTATAAATAAGTGAATATTTTTGTATGTTTTAAGTTGAAAGAAAATGTTTAACGTATGTATGGTATTTAATGATTATTTTTATCAGCCAACTACCTGTCTTCCCAGTTGCTTTAGATGAGTAGGATTCTCTTGTATTGTCCTTGTCTTTGAGATGAAAAGTTGAAAGACAGGGAACTTGCTGGGTGCTTACTGGAAATGGTGCAGGCCTCAGGCTATTTGAACAATTGAATTCAAAACATGGATATCAGACCAAATCGCTTAATGTATATCAACAATATGAATGACAAAATTAAAGAAGAAGGATTGAAGACATTCCCATGTGTCCTGTTTTCTCAGTTTGGCCATGTGGTAAATATTGTGGCTCTAAAGACCATGAAGATGAGTGGGAGACACTGGGCTCATCCACAAATGCCTTGAGACAGTTACAAGGATTTCCATTGTGTGACAAACCAATGCAAATCCAGTATGCAAAAACAGATTCTGATATTATTTCTAAAATGTGTGGCACTTTTGCTGACAAAAGAAAAGAAAAAAGCCCAAACTGTGGAACAGACAGCAACAACTGCAAACAGAAAGCCTGGTCAGGAAACACTGAATTAAGCTGATACCCAAGGAAATTCAACACCAAGTCCTCAGGTTCTTACTACCCTCCGAATTCTGTTTCATTTTTAAGTTAATTTACCAGCAGAGACTCATGAGATGATGTTATCTGTGCTATTTAATCGGTTCCCTGGTTTCAAGAAAGTACGTTTGGTACCTGCGAAGCATGGTATTGCTCTGGTTGAATTTGAAAATGATAAGTAGGCTGGAGCTGTCAGGGCATCTTTACAAGGATTTAAGGTCACTTTGTCCTACGCCATGAAAATCACCTATATCAAGAAGTAATACTTGGGATAGTCATCATTAAAAGACTCAATATTATTTATAGTGTTTGTTTTAGTAACATTTGGTCAGGTCATTCTAATAGTTAGGGATGGGGAAAGTCAAAGTGAAAAAAAACAGAGAAGTGACTTAACTAGGTAACATCTAGGACAGGGTGACCCAGGAATGAAGTCTGTGTGCCTGGCTGTGGTTCAAGCTCTGGACCACAATGTGATGCACAGACAACCCCCTCCCCCAACCCTGCAATGATGCTCTCGATCACGCTAAAATTAAAAATGGCTGTTCAAAGCCATCATGAACAAAGTTATTAGATGGCAAATTAGGAGATGACTGCAACGTCTAAAAACAACCAGAGATCATACAAAATTGAAAAAGAAGAATTGAAGATATTCATCCACATCCTGTTTTCTCAGTTTGGCCATGTGGTAGCTACTGTGGCTCTTGTATCTAGAATATACAAAGAATTCCTAAAACTGAAACGAAAAAGAAAGGAATGCAAACACAAAAATGACTAAAGTGCATAGTAGGCAATTCCTTTGACAGAAAAAGAATCCCTAAAGACTAATATGTATAAGAAGTGATTAATAATTTTAGTAATCGAAGAAAAGGAATTTGAAACAACAAAGAGATACCACTCTATGGCTCTTAGGCGGGCATAGGTTAGCAGCATAATGCCATGAATAGGCACAGATGCAAAGATGCGGGAACCCATGCACTGCTGGTGAGAATCCAGGTGTGAGCAGCCACTCCAGGGGCAACCTGGCCCCACCCTACGACCCAGCAATTTCCCTGCTAGGTGTACATCTCCAAGAAACCTTTATACATCCTCCTTAGGGGATATGTACAAGGATGTTTGGTACAGCATTAGGGTTAGCATGGGTCGTCTAAGAAACAGATGGCAATAAGCAGATTAAACCAATTAAACATACAAAAATTTTCTTAGAGGGAATACCTTTGAGAGAAAATAGGGAGGGATAGGAGAACTCATACCACAATGAAATCTGACCGCAAATGAAGGAGAGGGAAAGAAGGTTGGTGGAAGCATCCTAAGAACCTGGTGGAAGGTTCTCCAAATCCACCAGGAAGTCCTCAAGCCCTAATCAGCCATGGGAAGAGTCCCTGTCTCCCAGGAATGAGCCTGTCTTAGTCACCCTGCTGTGCTCAGTCACTGGCTAGGAGCAGTCCACAGGAAGCATGGCCTCAGGTAAAACCCAGAGCTAGCTTTCAGAGCTCAGAGCTGAGCCTTAGGTCAATTACACTCCTGCAGTTGGAGGTCTATGAGGCATAGTCTCATGGGTTCCACATGTTATTTGGAGTAACAGGGACAGGAAGGCAACGTGTATGCCAATCACAGAGACTGTGGATAGGTAATGTGCAGTAGACACCACCAGTGAGCAGTTAGAAGCAAAGAAGTAGATGTATACCTAACAGCATAGATGGGTCTTTAAAACAAAGTATAGAGTGAAAAAGGAAGAAACAGAATGGGATATCCAATATAATAATATTTCCAAAATGTGAGATACATATACATGCATACAAAATGGTAACACTCAATATTCAAGCCTACACATGTAAACAAAAAGACTCCCACTGTGCTCATTAGAATGGTTGCTAAGGTGGAATATGGGGGTAAAAAGGACTAAATAAAGGAATATACGAAAAAAGGACTTGAACTGAGCCTGAGTAACTCAATCTAATGACTCTGAGGGTCTAAATAAACAAATCAACATAGTGCTCACCTCATGCTTCCCCCATAGTCATGACACAGAAGCAGCCTCTCTGGAATTCTTTAATAGCAGCAACTATAAAAGCAGTCTTCTGTTGTAAAAACAGCAGCTCTTTGCACAGAAGTGTCTACGCTATCCCTGGTGGTTTAAATTCAGCTGGCCCTATCAATGCCTCACTTTGAAGCAGCGCAGACCCAGCCACAGCAGCAGCACAAAACAAAAAATAATCACAAACTGAAAATTGTCACCAATGTACTATTAATCTAAATTAAGTAAGAGACAAAGTGTGAAGTACAGTGAGCGGATCATTCCCAAAGAAAAGATCTATGCCCTACATAAGGATGTATAAATAAGTGAATATTTATACCTAGGTCAGGAGGGTCTGACCTAGGAACTGCCTCAAGCTGCCTGCCCACCTGCTCTCTGTCTCAGCTTCTGCCTTCCAGCTAATGTCTGGGTTCTCCATTCCTGCCCTGGTCCCCTAGTTCTATTGTTTGTTTTTGTAATGGCTTTATTGAAATATAATTCACATGCCATACAATTCACACATTTAAAGTGTGCAATTCAATAGCTTTTCCTATAATTGTGTAGCCACAATTTCAGAATATTTTCATCACCCTCAAAAGAAACACTGTACTCCTTATCCATCGACCTCTAGTCCCTTCATGCCTCCCCCACTCCCAGCACCAGGCAATCACTAATCTACTTTTTGTTTCTATAGATTTGCCTATTCTGGACATTTCATAGAAATGGAATCATACAATAAGTGGTTCTTTGTGACAGGCTTCTTTCATGTAGCCTAATGTTTTTAAGATTTATCATCTTGTAATATGTATTCTTTTTAGGGTCGAATATTCCATTGTAGCGATGTATCTTTTTCTCTTTCTTAAAGACAAGGTCTCACTGTTACCCAGGCTGGAGTGTAGTGATGTGATCATGGCTCCCAGTAGCCTCAACCTCTCAACCTCCCAGACTCAAGCAATACTCCCACCTTAGCCTCTTTAGTAGCTGGGACCACAGGTGTGTGCCACCACACTTAGCTAATTTTTTAATCTTTTTTTTAAGAAACGGGGTCTCACTATATTGCCAAGGCTGGTCACAAACTCCTGTATTCAAGCAATCCTCCTTTCCAAAGTGTTGGGATTACAAGTGTGAGTCACAGATCCGTATTTTGTTCATCCATTCTTTAGTTGATGGACATTTGGGTTGTTTTGGCGACTATGAATAATGCTGCTATGAAATTTGTATATATGTTTTTGTGTAGACATATGTTTTCATTTCTTTTGGGTGTATAGCTAGGAGTGGAATTGCCAGGTTGTGTACTAACTCTACTTTTAACCTTTTGAGAAACTATCAGACTGTTTTCCAAAGCAGCTGGATCATTTTGCATTCCCACCAGCAGTGCATCAGGGTTCCAATTATTCCATATCTTCATCTACTCTTGCTATCATCTGTCCTTTTGATTAGGATCCTTCAGTTTTTGCCATTAGCTCCCAGCTCCTCCTGAACTCGCTGACCTTAGCCGACCTGCACGCACTTGGCATCTTCCTTGGCTTCAGCGCTCTTTGGGATTCCCTGTGAAAGGCATCTTTTACCACACTAGCAGAATTAGCCCTTGGCTTCCTCCACTAGAAAATAGGGGTTGCAGATAATGGGGTTCTCAGATTCTACCCCCAAAATAAAAGAATAGAAAAAGGGGAAAGCTGAATGTAGCTGACAGCTACCTTAGCCCTTGTGGTAGTTAATTTTATATATCAGCTTGACAGAAGGGATGCCCAGTTAGGAGGTAAAACATTATTTTTGGGTGTGTCTATAAGGAGTTTCCAGAAGAGACTGGCATTTGAGTCTGTAGACTGAGTAAAGGCTCACCCTTTCCAACATGGACAGCCATCATCCAATACACTGAGGGCCAAATGGAACAAAAAGGCAGAGAAAGGGTGAATTATCTCTCTTTTCTGCAGCTGGAACATCTATCTTCTACTGCCTGCAAACATTGTAGCTCCTGGTTCTCAGGTCTTTATACTTGGTCTGAGTTGCATCACTGGTTTTTCTGTATCTCCAGCTCCCAGACAGCAGATCATGGTACTTCTTGACCTCCATAATTGCATAAGCCAATTCCCATAATAAATCTCATCTTTATCTCTATTATCTATCTATCTATGTATCTCCTCTTGGTTCTATTTTTATGGAGAACTCTGATTAATAGAGCCCTTTTCTTTTTCTTCTGCTCTAGTTGCTAGAATGACAAGCTGAGGAATCCAGGACGGTCTGACCTAGGGACAGCAGCAATTCTGGAATTCCAACCTGACAGTGACAAGAATGACAGCACAACCACGGCAATTACCAATTTAGAGATAAGCTTTCATTTCCTTAAATCTTTTCATTTTCTGCAAATGCAAAAATAAGAGAAAGAAGGGTCAGCATTGGGCATGGTAATAACGAATAAATCTCTGTTTTTACTGACAGTAATTTACAGTTGATAATGTTAATTGCTTCTGTTATCAACGACATCATTTTTATGGCTGGTTTATTTAGTAACAACTGTTGGCAGTTGTACCATTTCTATGTGTTTCAGGCTGAAGGGTCCTAGTTCAGGGTGAGACAGATTTGAAGATTATCATGGTTGAAGAAGAAATGCTGTCATCGCAGAGGAAAAAAAATACCAGAAAAGTTATGGATTATGTTTCTTTTTAACCCTCCATTTTGAGGCTGGGGAGGCTGGGATCATTTAAGTAGAGGTTTATTCCTTTGGAAAATTGACTTGAGTTTGGATTTCTCAAGTGTATTTGAATTTCACCCCAGGAAAGCAGGCTCAGTGAGGATGTTTTCCTAAGTAATGATTATATGCATGGCAGAGCCTTTACTTAACAATCATTTAAACTTGGGAATAGATTAAATCCATTAACTAGGCCAGTGTTTTTCCCCTTACTGTGGTCATTAACCAAATTGCTAGCTTTAGTTGGAACTCAGATAACTATTTAAAGATACCCTAGACCTATTGTTTTAGCATTTTTATTTCAACAGACATTACTAGATGACTAATTTTCAATATTTAGTTTTACAGAGTTTAAGTATAAACTTTCAAAGCATAAATTCTTTTTATTTTTATTTTTAGACAGGGTCTCTCTCTGATGCCCACGCTGGAGTGCAGTGGCATGATCGCAGCTCACTGCAACCTCTGCCTCCTGGGTTCAAGTAATTCTCCTGCCTCAGCCTCCCGAGTAGTTGGGATTGCAGGTGTGTGCCACCATGCCCGGTTATTTTTGGATTTTTAGTAGAAACAGAGTTTCGTTATGTTGACCAGGCTGGTCTCAAACACTTAACCTCAAGTGATCCACCCGCCTCAGCCTCCCAAAGTGCTGGGATTACAGGCATAAGCCACCACATCTGGCCTCAAAACATAAATTCTTTTTTTTTTTTTTGACATGGAGTGTCGCTCTGTCGCCCAGAGTGCAGTGACACAATCTCGGCTCACTATAAGCTCCTCTTCCCAGGCCCAAGCGATTCTCTGGCGTCAGCCAGAGATTACAGGCACCCGCTACTGGGTGGGATTACAAGTAGCTGAGATTACAGGCACCCATTACTATGCCTGGCTAAGTTTTGTATTTTTAGTAGAGATGGGGTTTCACTATGTTGGCCAGACTGGTCTCAAACTTCTAACTTCAAGTGATCCACCTACCTTGGCCTCCCAAAGTGTTGGAATTACAGGCGTGAGTCATCACACCTGGCCTCAAAACATGAATTCTCTTGCTAAATGTAATTCATATACATTTAAGTGCCCTTGTTTTAAGGGTACTGATTAATGAGTTATGCATTTGTGTAACTACCACCATAATCAAGATATAAAACATATCTATTACCCTTTTCTTCTACCTTTTGCTGTCAATCCCTACCTATTTTCTGGCCCCAGGCAGTCACTAATATACTTTTGTTACTAGATTAGTTTTGTCATTTCAAGAATTTAATATAAATGGAACCAGACTGTGTTTGAAATTCATCCATGTTGTTGCATGTATCAGTTTTTTTTCCTTTTTATTACTCAATATTATCTCATTGTATGGATATATCACAAGGATAAAGTTTACCCCAGGAATGAAAGCTTGGTTTAACATTGAAAATCAATAATTATGATTCACTATATGACCAGAATACATGTGAAAAAGCATATGATCATCTCAATATAGTTAGAAGAGGTACTTGACAAAATTCAGCACCCATTAATGATGAATACTCTCAGCAAACTAGTAACAAAAGGGAGTATTCTTAATATGACAAGGGCTTCTACAGGAGATATGATACTTAATAGTTGCATTGGTTATCAATTGCTATGTAACAAATTACCCCAAAATTTAGCAGCTTAAACAATAAGCACTCATCATCTCACAATTTCTGGGAATTAGGAATTTGAGAGCCACTTAACTGGGTGAGTCTGGCTGAAGTTCTCTTAAGAGGTTGCAATCAGAATGTCAGCTAGGGCCACAGTCATCTGAAGGCATGAGTGGGACTGGAAGAGTTACTTCCGAGATTGCTCATTCACATAGCTGTTGGAAGAAGGCCTCAGTTCCTTAATTGTTATTTGTAGGAAGCCTCTTATCCTTACCATATGGATCTTTTCATAACGTTTCTTGAGGGTCCTCATGGCTTGGCACATGGCTTCCCCCAGAATAAGTGATCCAAAAGAAAGAAAAAACAAGGAGGAAGCCACAGTGCCTTTTATCACCTAGTCTTTGGAAGTCATATACGATCATTTCCACTAGAGTATATTCATTAAGAAGCAAGTTACTAACTACAGCCTGCATTCAAGAAGAGGGGAATTAGGCTCCACTTTCTGAGGGAGGAGTATTAGAGAAATTATGCATGCATTTCAAAACTACCACAATGTGAAAGATGGAATGTTTCCCCAGGAAGATCAGAATAAAGTAGGATCTATAGATTCAGCACAGTCTGAATCAAAATATCCAAAAGCATTTCATAGAAACTGATGAGCTGATTCACCTAAAATTCATATGGAAATAACGAAGATGTTAAAAAGCCAAAATAATTTAGAAAAAGAACAAAGTTGAAGGGTTTATGCCACTTGATCACAAGGTTTATTATAAATCTATAGTCATCAAGACAGTGTGGAATTGTATGGACAGACATATAGAGCCATGAAACAAAATAAGGATTCCCCAAATAGATGCACATAATATAAAATTAAAAATATGATAATAAAATATATATATTATTTTTGTCAAAGGCACCAAGTTATTGTAATGGAGAAAGTTTTTCAAAAAACACTGCTGGAACAACTGTATGTTTATATGGAAAAAATGAAACTTGACCCTTAACTAATACTAGGCATAAAAGCTATTAATAATTCAAATAGATCATAGACCTAAATGGTAAAGTTAAAACTGTAACGTATCTTTTTAAATTTATTTTATTTATTTATGTATTGTAGACATGGGAATCTCATTATGTTACCAAGGCTGATCTCGAATTCTTGGGCTCAAGCAACCCTCCTGCCTCAGCCTCTCAATGCGCTAGGACTACAGGTGTGAGCCACCATCCCTGGCCAAAACTATAGCATATCTTTAAAAAGATTGTATTAGCCAGGGTTCTTCAGAGAAACAGAACAAATAGGAGAGAAATAGATACAGATGTAAGAGGCAATTTATTATGAGAATGGGCTCATATGATTACGGAGGCTGAGAAGTCCCATGATAGACCATCTACAAGCTGGAGAACTAGGGAAGCAGGTGGTTTAGTCCCAGTCTGAAGGCTTAAGAACCTGTGAGAACCAATGATGTAACTCTTGGTTTTAGGCCAAAGGTCTGAGAACCTGGGGGCTGCTTGATACAAGTCACTAAGTCCAAAGGCCAGAGAATCTGGAGTTCTGATGTCCAAGAACAGAAGCCCGGGATATCCTAGCTTCAGAAGAGAGAGTGAATTCATTTTTTCCTCTGCCTTTTTGTTCTATATTTGCCCTCAACCAATTGAATAATGCCTGCCCATCCTCATATTGGGTGAAGGTGATCTTCCTTATTCAGTCCACTGATGCAAATGACAATCTCTTCCAGAAACACCCTCGCAGACACACCCAGAAATAATGCCTTACTAGCTATCTGGGCATCCCTTAATCCAGTCAACTTGACACCTAAAATTAACCATCACAAACATGTAGGATAAAAATCTTTGAAAAATTGGATTAAGAAAAAATTATTATGCATAGGCTACAAAAAGAAACCTTAAAAGAAAAAGCACTGACACATTGAACTTGATGAAAATTAAAATATTTGTTTCTTTAAGTATTACTTCAACCGAATAACAGAGCTTAGAGTAGAGAAGGCTGTGTGTAATCCAGGTATTAAGGTTCTCATTGACGAAGGGCACTGGTCAGGCAGTCATTAAGTGATAGTGATCAGGAGTTGAGGTAGGATGAGAGAATGCTAGGATTCTTAGCAGATGAAGCATCCTGACTTAGTATCAAAGGAGCAAGACATAGACCCTTCCTCCTGACCCTGAGGCTTGTGCAGTCTGAAAGGATGGTGCCCTAGGGCATCAAGGAGAAGAGGCAAATTTCAGTTAAGGCAGGTGGTAGGGAAAAATGCCTAGGGAAATGGTCCAAGATGTAAGTGGCACGTTGATTAGAGTGTCCTTGTTTGGGTGACTATAACAAAAAGACCATGGATTGGGTAGCTTTAAAAACAAACATTTATTTCTTACAGTTCTACAGTCTGGGAAGTCCAAGATCAAGCCACTGGCAGATCCAGTGTTTGGTGAGGACCCTCTTCCTGGTTCATAGTTGGCCATCTTCTCCCTGTGCCCTCACATGGTAAAAGGGACAAGGGGATTTTCTACGGTCTCTTTTCTTTTCTTTATAATAGAGATGGGTTCTTACTGTGTTGACCAGGCTGGTCTCGAACTCCTGGCCTCAAGCAATTCTGCTACCTTGGCCTCCCAAAGTGCTGGGATTTCAGTCATGAGCCACCATGCCTGGCCAGGGGTCTCTTTTCTAAGGGCACAAATCCTATTCATGAGGGATCTATCCTTAGGAGCCAATCATCTCCTAACAACTTTGCCTCCTAAAACTATCTATCACCTTGGGGATTAAGTTTCCAAATACAAATTTTGGGGGAATACAAACATTCAATCTCCAGCACAGAGTGACTTTGGTGGAATGACTGGGAGGAAAGTGAGCCATCCTGGGAAGCCACCCTGGGAAGAGGAAGCCCTGAGGATAGAGGACTGGAGAGACAGGTTTTAAACCATGGCTGCTGGAAAGCAAGGACATAAGACCAGGAAGACTTAGTCCTCTCAGTCTCCTAGAACAGTGGTCTTCAAATATTTTTGCTTGATTATTCTCCCAAAGTAATTTTGAAAAACGCTCTCACTTTAAAATAATTGAAATATAACTTATGTAAAGTACACAAATCTTAAGTGTAAGGCTTAAGTCATATATTTATACATGTATGTTACCACCACCAAGATCAGGGTATAGAACACTTCCAGCAGCTTGAGAGGTTCCTTCATGCTCCCTTCTTGTTGATATCTGCTCTCTCCTTCCCACAGATAACCACTATTCTGACTTGTATTTCCATCTCTCACATTTTTATGTTAACATGTAGGGCTGAGTGTGGTGGCTCACGCCTGTAATCCCAACACTTTGGGAGGCCGAGGTGGGCAGATCACTTGAGGTCAGGAGTTTGAAGCCAGCCTGGCCAACATGGCAAAACCCTATCTCTACTAAAAATACAAAAATTAGCTGGGCATCGTGGCAGGCACCTGTAATCCCAGCTACTTGGGAGGCTGAAGCATGAGAATTGTTTGAACCCAGGAGTCAGAGGTTGCAGTGAGCCGAGACTGCACCACTGCATTACAGCGTGGGCAACAGAGCCAGACTCTGTCTCAAAAAAAAAAAAAAAAAAAGTTAACAAGTAAAGATTTCTATTATAAATGTAAACAGTTGCAAAGGATGTAATCCCTGTCATATTTTATATATTATACCTTGCCCTGAAGATTTATCCAATTTAGCTTATAGAAATGTCTGTCATCAATCTTTTGTTTTCTAAGATACAAGATTCCACTCTGTCACCAGACTAGAAAACAATGGCACAATCAGAGCTCATGGTAACCTAGAACCCCTGGGCTCAAATGATCCTCCTGCCTCAGCCTCCTGAGTAGCTGGGACTACAGGCATGCACCACCACACCTGGCTTGCCATGCAAGATATTTTTTTTAGATGGAGTTTTGCTCTGTTGCCAGGCTGGAGTGCAGCAGTGGCATGATCTCAGCTTACTGCAACCACCGCCTCCCGGGTTCAAGTGATTCCCCTGCCTCAGCCTCTCAAGTAGCTGGAGTTACAGGCATGCACCGCCATGCCTGACTAATTTTTTGTGTTTTAGTAGAGACGGTGTTTCACCATGTTGACCAAGATGGTCTCAATCTCCTGACCTTGTAATCTGCCTGCCTCGGCCTTCCAAAGTGCGGGGATTATAGGCGTGAGCCACCGCGCCCGGCTGCCCTGCAAGATTTTTATACCCAGATAGTATATTTGGGGTTTGGAAGAGAGGTCACTGTGAAAAGGAGGTGGAAAAGTAGAACTTGCAGAGTGTGGTAAACCAAATTTAGGAGATGGTGCAAATGGAAATGGAAGATATGTTAACCAATCAGCTTAAAGTGACCAGTTCCCACTTGCCCCTGGGAAGCCTATGTGTACCCCTAGGGCAGGTTTTCTCAACCTTGGCACTACTGACCTTTCGGGTCAAATATTTCTTTGTTGTGAGGGCTGCTCTGTGCATTGAAGGATATTTAGCAACATCCCTTACCTCTGTTTACCAGAAGCCAGTAGCATTCCTCCACTCAAGTTGTGACAACAAAAATGTCTTCAGACATTGCCAATGTCACCTGCGGGAGCAAAATTGTCCTGGGTTGAGCATACTAAGGTACTCCAGTTTGAGGACTGTTGCCCTAGAAGATAGAGGCGTCACAGAACTCCTCTGTGACCTGGGATGGGGGCCCATAGTTGCAGCGTAGGACCCAGTTTCCCTTCTTTTGTTAGTCCACAGAAGTGGCACCTGCACCTTATTTCCCAATATGCTGGCAGCGGTGGGACTGGAAAGGCAGGGAGCACAGGAGTAAGGGCCAAGTGGTCCTCCTTGCAGGGATGAGCAGAGTGGGGGCAGTGGTCTTCATCTTTCATTCTAGCCTTTGAAGCTAAGGAGACGTAGGAACCTTCTGTAAATATGGTTTGGCAACTTCATCAGAGATATCCCTATGAGACCCCAAGAAATACTAAATAAGACTTGTGGAGGGCTAGGGATCTTTTAACGACAGAGAAGGGCAAGCTTTAGAAAAATTCATTTTTAGTCTTAAGCCCATTTTAAAAACCCCATTCAAGTACAGTCTAGGGCAGTGCTACTCAAAGTATGTGTTTGTTAACTGTTTCCAGTCTCTGATGAGATAAAGACCTAGTGCTAAACTATCAATCAACATACTGCTTCCTTCATTGAGAATATCGTGCTATTAAAAAAAAAAAAAAGTCAGCTGAAATTAGTTTAGTACTTAATGACTTTAGGGCACAATGACATCATTTATTTACAGTCTTGCTCAAGCTCCTTATCACTGCAGCAGTACACACTTGCAGTAGCTAGGACAATACACTGAGGATTTTTAGAGGGTCTTGAAATCAGTTTTGGAAATTTCAATCTTCGTTTTAAAAAATATAGTGGCATAGAAAGATATTAGGGTGCATGTTATTTCAAAAGAATAAGTATTATTTTAGAAAACTTTTGTTTTCGTATAAATGTGCACTATATAAATGTTTATGTGTACTGTGTCACAATGTAAAAATATATTTCTAACTGTGGATATTGGTTAGAAAAGTTTCAAAAGTATTTGTCTGGGGAAACACGGAAGTACAACTGTGCTGATTTTAGGTGGAATCATAGCCCACTGTGATCCCAGATCTTTTTCAGCTATACAGCAGCAGTAGCTACTAGCAATAATTAATCTATATTCCTCAGTTTGCCCAGGTCCCCTGTGGATGGCACCTGTACACACCTGGTTCTTGCATCTTATTATCTAAGGGTGTTCTCTGGCTGAGACAGTAGGCTCAGCCCTCATGAAGGGCAGGCTGAAAGTGCCCAGGAGTCAATGCCAGGAGCAGCTTTTACTGTGGATGGGAATTGGTAGCTAAAACTCCAGCTACGTCACCCCTTTTAAAAACTTTACAATTCAAAAGCATTACACATCATTTCCTAAGAGGGTCCTCTGTGGGACTGAACCCTTGTTGCCCACAGTGGTAAGCTCTTATTAGTACATCATTTGTTGGCTTTCTCCCTTCTGTGTTTCAGTTTCCCACTCCCTTGCAATGGAATCATCTTCCAAATACACTACTTCATCCAAATCTTTCCTTTTTGAAGAACCAGACTGTATTAGTCAATTTTCACACTACTATAAAGAAATACATAAGACTGGGTAATTTATAAAGAAAAGAGGTTTAATTGACTCACAGTTCCACATGGCCAATAAGGCCTCAGGAAACTGACAATCATGGTGAAAGGGGAAGCAAGGACCTTCTTCACATGGCTGCAGGAGAAAGAAGTTCAAGCAGGGGAAATGCCAGATGCTTATAAAACCATCAGATCTCATGAGAACTCACTATCACAAGAACAGCATGGGGGAAATTGCCCTGTGATCCAATCATCTCCCTCCCTCTCTCAATAAGTAGGGATTATAATTCGAGATGAGATTTGGGTGGGGACACAGAGTCAAACCATATCACAGACTAACCCAACTAGATATTGGTCTCTAATTTGTTACTTTAAGAGTTGTCTTTCATTGATTACTTATTAGATGTCAGCTAATATGCTAAGCACTTTACATAAGTAATCTCATATAATCTTTACAACACAGATTGAGGAAAGGAAACTGAGGTTCAGATAAATTAAATGACTCATCTAAGGTCACATGGCCAATAAATAGGGAAATCTTCCATTTGAACTCAGGTCTGTTTTATCCTGATGCCCGCTATGCTGTAACTGTGCTATTTTTTCTCCCATTGTACACTTCCTCGGCCCATAAAGTTATTGACTATCTAACAATTTCTCCAAGTTAGCCTATCTTGTTTAGTTAGCCTATCTTGTTTTTTGGACCAATCTTCAGCCTATGCTATGCCATTCCATATCCTTCCCCTGAAGTGCTCTGAGTGACAGAGGTGCCAACTCCTGTAGGCTGCATTTCCCAGGCTCCTAGATCAACCAGCTTCTTCCTGCATTCAGGCAATGGGAGGTGCTGGCAAGAAACTGGAGGGAAGAAGACAGAAGTCAGACTATTTCTCCCTCTCTCTGTGTCTCGAGTTGCATCTCTAGCATAGCTATATCTTCAGCTCTAACTAGTCAGGCATTAGATGGTTGGTTACAACTTCACCCAGTGGCTCTGGCTGCTGGTAACATTGATTCCTCCTTTTGTCTCTCCAGCTTAGGGGTGGTAGCAACTTTCTGCTCTTGCAAATCTCTGGATTGCTTCACAGTCCTCTGTTTGGCATCTCAGCTCTTTCATGACCTGTGTAAGCAATTCATGGATTAATTTCCTTTGTTTTAAATTCTTAGGCTGGTTTCTGTTTTTCTAGTTGGAACTGACTGATACATTGTCTAGTCCTATATTTCACAGAGTGGTGATGATTCCTCTGATCTGATTATACATAATGCAGGAATTTGTCATTGATAAAGTGATAGCTCAGAATCAGCCCCAAAATTGCTTGCCAGTGTTTGTCTCTAATGAACAAGGTGTTTTCGTTTTTTAAAATTTTTATTTTCCAGCTAGCAGTTATGCCAATGTTCTAGCCTGGGTTCCCTAGAAAGCAGAGCGTGAAGCAAGGACTGGGTGATGATGTTGTTTCTGGGAGTACTTGGGAGGTACAAAGTCACGGCAGCAAGTGCAAGGGAAAAGGGAAGTTAAACAAGGGAAGATGGGAAACCATGCAAGGTGATGCTTACCCATGCTGGTCATTGCTTCACCACAAAGCCACAGGTGACATCTGGTCTCTCAGCAGGTACATCTGCTCCCCTACACTATCTCAGGACAGACTGTGTGGAGACAAAGTGCTTCAGAGTCATCAATCCAAGGAATTTAACCACCTGCACCCTTCGGTCTCCCATTTCCCCATCATCAAAGTTTGCCTCGGAGAGTGTTAATGTCTTCACATTTCTGTCATAGCATCCAACCCCTTCAGTCACTCAGGAAGCCTGGTACTACGCTTGGCAGGCTGGCGCACTGTGTGAGTACAGAAGAGGCAGGAGAAGCCAGACTCTAGGACACAGCTGCCTGGACAGAGCTATCATCCATGGTGGAGGCTGTGAGTCTGGGAGGCAGTTTGAGTGGAAGGAATCTGAGGGGGCACATGTTATGGCTGGAATTCTGTCCCCCCATATTCGTATGCTGAAGTCCAAACCCCTGGTACCTCAGAATGTCACTTTATTTATTTGGAGGCAGGGTGTTTAAATACGTGATTACGTTAAATAAGGTTAAAATTGAGATGGGTCCTAATCCAATCTGACTGATGTCTATCAGAAGAGGAAATTCAGGCACACAAAGAGACATGAAAGATGCAGATACAGAGGAAAAGACCATGTGAAGAGGCAGTAAGAGGGCAGCCACCTGCAAGCCAAGGAGAGAGTCCTCAGAGGAATCCAGCCCTGCTGACACCTTCATCTTGGACTTCTACCCTCCAAAACTGTGAGAAAACAAATTTTTGCTGTTCTTGCCACCCAGTGTGTTATTTTGTTATGGTAGTCCAAGAAAACTAGTACAGCACAAAGGATGTTTCTGAGATAAACAGTTCTTGAAATCCCTTCTTTCTACATAGAGAGGTTCTTCCAAAGGATTGGCCTGTTCTTATACAACTTTGACATCATAATTTTGGGGAGAAATCCACCCGGTGGTGGAGTGGGTTTATTTGTATGAACATACAGATGTTGGGGTTTCGTTATTTCTAAAGCTGTCATGGAAGCTGGTGAGTGAGGAGAGCTGCCTTGCAGCACAGCTGCATAAAATATTCCCATACAGATCCTAGCATAGTGAGCAGAATATGTACCTTTCTATCCCAGATGGAAAGGCCAGGTAGAGCTGAGGTGGCCAACATGGATCTTGTGTGGACCAAGCAAAACCTGTAGCTAGGGGTGAGTGGGGATGTTAGAAGTGACCCAATCATGTCCCAGAGAAAACGCTGAGAGTGAAAGCCTAAGAAGCATGTCCTAGTGAGTCAGACAAGTAAGGGGGCACCACGGTGCACTGCTCTGTGACGCAACATGAAGCGGAGTTAGGCATCAGAGGTGGAGGAGGGAGAAGGGGATGAGAGCAAGTCAGAAGAGGTGAGCAGCAGGGCTGACTGCCCACTGAAGCTAGAGAACTAGTGTCCATAGCTAGGCTTCCTGGTACGTGTATCACATGGGCAGAGCTAACCCAACAAAAGGCCAAGGAGAGAAATGATTTCTAAATGGATTAATAAGTGGATGACTGCTCCTGTATAACAGTCTCCCTAAGGATGCATTAGGAAGCACTGCTTGTCTTCATCGTCTATACCTTGGGCTATTTCTTTCCAAGAAAGTGACTGCTGTTGAACTAGATCCTGATGCATTCATTCAACAAACATTTGCCAAGCACTGTGCTGAGTCAATTGTATGCAAGGAGGGACTGAGATAGCTCTCTCTGCTTACCATCTTTCAAGTACTGTGTAACTCTGATTATTTTTCCTAAATTATTGTTGCAATAAAGTTGATCTGATACACATTTTTAAAAATCCAGTTTCCCAGTTTATTCCAAAAGTTAGGATCTTTAGTTTAGCACATTTTCCCCCCAAATGAGATTGCTTTTTCTCATTCATAATCAAGATTTCACTTAAATGCCATCTTTTTGTTTTATAATGATTCCTGTTTTACTTATTAGCATCTTGATATTAAGAAAGGAGTCCAGGCTTTAAATTTAAGCAAACTTGGGTCCAAATTCAGCTCTATCATTTTTAAGCTGGGTACATTTTAATTTCTTTGAGCCTTAGTTTCCTCATCTGTAAAATAGAGAGAATAACATTCACCTTGCAAGCTAATTGGGAAATAGGAAATAATATGCATTTAATAGTTACTCAATAAATACTTATAACATGGAATTATATTGTATTTATGTTTAGTTTGTGCAAATTAAATGAAGAACAAAGAAGAAAAAATGGTATACTTTTGCTATTCCTGAAATATTTCCTAAGAATAATTTTTTTAAATGAAACTTTAAAAAATGCCTTAGAAAAGTGCCACATTGAAAGTGAATATACAGCTTCCCAAAAAGTCCAATGCAGCCAATTTTCCTTCAGTATTGGGTGTTTCTTTAGTTGAACACCAGATGATGAAGTTGGCTTGTATTTACAGACCATGCTGTACCAAAAAAAAAAAAAAATTGTGTATCTTTAAACACCAGAGTTACACTCAACGCAGCAAGATGTTCACACTAGGAGAAGCCAAACAAGAGTACAAAAGATTCAAGTCTCCCATCTCAAGCTAAACCTGGAGCATATTCTTTGAATGGAATGGAGAACAGAGGCACTGGCATCCCCTAAGTTGTGCATTCTTTATTCCAGATAATTTAAACAGCCATAAAATAAGTCTAGTTTTGCTAACAGTTGTACTAATAATGTTTCATCGAGAGAAATCCCTGTTTATCCTTGCCCTTTATACCCCAGCTCAAACCCAGTAACCTGCATTTGTTGCCCCCAGTTTCTTTGTGCTAAATTCTTATATTGTCAAGTGAAGCTTTTCCCAAATTCTCTTTAGCTTCCATTCTAATACAGTACAACACAGAACTATGAAGTAATCGTCAGTTTTTATGGTTGTTTGGCTCAAGCTTTTTGGTCAATCTCAGAGAAGTAAACCTTTTTTTACCATTAGAGTTAATGAGACACAAGAAGAAATCCTTACAGAGGCAGTTTTGAAATACACTGAAATCAAGGAAATATAGTAAGGTTTTAGGCCATATTTAATACATGTTAAATCTCCCTGTCTTACATGTATTTTAGTCAAAGGTTAAGCATGGTGTGAGGAATGGGGTATTTTAGTTCTTGTTGAGATTTTGCAACATCAGATATATTATACTGTGCCACAAAGGTGGTAAAAAGGATAGCACTTTTCATTTAATGACTTCCTCTTGGCCTTTGTCAAATAATGCATTGCTCTTGAAGGGTTTGGAAAGAACAAAGTGAAGAATCCAGCATCGGTAAGAAATACTAATCATTACTGAAATCTAAGCAAGTATTTTCAACTAGTCTTCACACTCATCTGTCGGCCATAGTTTTGAAATGTTTTCAGAGACTTTCACATTTCCATGAACACTGGATAGAAGCCACAAATAAATATTCTCATGATTTCTCTTATAATATTAATATTTTTCCACTTCTTATAAAAATAAAATGATAGGCCAACTCCTGGACTGATTATCTTTAGCAGCAGCATATTCCTTTTACTATCATCCAATACATGTATATAAGAAAAGTTTGAACATAAATACAATTAATGAAGTATTTCTGAATTTTTACTCATAATTCTCTTTTATTCCAAAGCAAATATCAGATGTTCAGCAATACCAGATTCAAAAGCAAATACTAAGTGCACACATTTCTTAGTCTGCACGGGTTTCTGTAAAAAAAAATTATAAACTGAGTTAAAAATTAAACAACAGACATTTATTTTCTCATAGTTCCGGAGGCGAGAAGTCCATGATCAAGGTCCGGCAGAGTCAGTTTCTGGTGAGGGTTCTTTTCCTGGCTTGCAGACGGTTGCCTTCTCACTGTGTCCTCACACAGGTTTTCCTTGATGCATGTACGCAGAGAAAGAGAGGAGGGAGAACGTGCACCTATGAGAGAGCAAGCTCTCTAGTGTCCCTTCTTAAAAGGACACTAATCCTATTGGATCAAGGTCACCCTTTTCCTGCTCTGCTCTGGCCCCTGGCATCCTGGAAAGCCTGTCCAAACTTCAGAGTTGATGGCAGGTGTTGTCTGCAGTACTCGAGAAGCAGTGGACAAGGTCAGAGAACATCTGGCAAAGGCAAGTTCAAGGTGCTGAAGGCTTGCACAGTTAAGTCCCAAAAGTACCAGCTACCACTTCGGAGGGAGCTGAGAGCCAGAAAACAAAGACAACCCAGGAAGCAGGGGCCAAGAAAGTGGCCAAAGTTTGAATATAACGAGAGCAGCAAGTCCAAGAAAGTAGCATGGAGATCTTAATTACTTCCTTAGAGGCCTCATCTCCAAATATGGCCACACTAGGGGTTAGGGCTTCTACATATGAATTTGGGGAGAACATAAATAGTCAGTCTGTAACATTTGTTTACCAAAGAAATACCGTGCCTTTTATCATATTCTTTGCAATATGCATAACATTACTTGTAGCTACACGCTACATTGTATTATAACAAGCTAAGTGATGAACTATGTATTGATTACTCTTTTTATAACTTATAAAATGAAAAAATTAATTCAATTAGATCTGACATCACTTTAATCTTGAATTGCATGCTTTTAGTAATCTATCTTATAATCCATGTTTTGTAATTTATTTCTCGGTGGTTTCAAATATGCCTCAAAATAAGAATTAATATCCTTCTTAGAACTGAAAAGTGAAATCAGACTTTTCAAGTCAGACTTGGCAGTTTGGTTTGACAAAGGGGACAGAGTTTGCTTGTCAGGTTATGTGGCAGACATTTTCCACAAGTGAAATATTTAGGTCTCCGGTCCAAGGCTTTGACAAAAATGTATTTAAAACATGTGATAAGATATAAACATTTTATTTAACAAAACTGTATATGTAAGAGAGTCTTAAAATTAAGAGTACTCCCATTTTCCTTCCCTTTTCTGAGCCTGTTGAGTTAAACAATTGCCTCTACGTGAAACAGTACAATTAATAGTCATTTGATAAGTCTTGGCAAAGGCTTTTTTCGTAACCTCATCAAAATTGAAGTGAATTATAGTGATGAGCTATAAGAGCTTTGTAAACAATCCTTTTTCAAGTCAGGGAGCTTTTAACTCTTAGCTTCCAGCAAAGTTGAAGGAACACATTGAAAACACCAGTGTATAGATCATTAAAAATAATGTTTGATAGAAGATCATAACATGATGTATTACTAAGGAGATCAAAACTGGGCAATGGTTTAGTAACAAAACCCTTCCATTCCTATCTACTTGTGTATGAATATGGTTTCTCAAACCTTACTTCTATACAAATAAAGATTAAGAATAAAATTGATGTTAGACTCTCATTCTAGCAGTAAGTAATATTCATCCATGGGTACATGAATTAATTTTTTAAAGATTCTATTCATCTTATCAATAGATTGATTTCCAATGCAATTTTTGTTCAAAAAGCTTTACTCAACACTTGTTAAATACATGTATATTGTTTAGATCAAACGCAAATGAGTAGTAATTGTACTGGTAATTCAAACTGGAGGAAAAGTATTTCTCTTTACTATCAATTTACAAGGATATTTTTGTTGCAGATAAAGATTGTAGGGTATCAACAAAAGACTTCTAAGCATAAAGCATATTACACTTCTTTGGAGAAAGCAGAATGGGAATATGAGTTCAAGGAGAAAAAGGAATCACGTAAAATTTCATACCATTAAAGAAACATGTTTATGTCTTTTTAAAAGAATAATGAATTATCAAATTGTTATGGTATTTAGATTCCATTGCATACATTTTAAGTGTTATATAATGGCTTTATTTTTTAACGACCATCATTACAAAAGGTAAGTATATCCTTTGCAGCTATTTAAATTTATAATGACAAAATTAGAAGTCAATTAGAAAACATGAGAAATGATACAGTTATTACAAATTCTTTTGAGGATGTTCCTGCCTTTAAAGCCATTGAATTGGAAGTTCCAATCGGGTATGCTTGCACAGGTATGTCAGCCTGATGGATCCATCTCATTTTAAGAATGGCCCTGACTCATGGGCTGGATAAATGTTCAAGTCTATGGACCAAGTTCCCTTCTTAGAAATGAACTGAAATCTCTTTTGAACTGTGAGAACTCTCCCTTTTTTTAAAGTTACCATGCAGATCATCTTTCTTTTGTTAACAATCTTTGTTTAGGCAAAACTTATTATGATCAATTAGCTTTCTCAGACAGTGGCCATTCATTCCAACAAAAAAATATTTAATTGAATATCACACAGGAGAAGTGGATAAATTCAGAAAAATGCAAGTAGTTTGGTCTGATGCTGGGTCTAACTGTTGGCATTACAGTCTTATAAGCTATGCTGAGAAGTAATGCTAAGATGATGTTCTAGATCAGAGTTTGCAACCTGGAAGCTCCTAGGTTAACCATGATTTACTTAATATGATCTATTCGATCTACACTGTGTTTAAATTTTTTGAAAATCAGTTGACAAAATTTTACAACCAGGAGATTTCACATAAAAATTCAGTTTTCCAGCTGTTCTTGGAATATTGAAACTGGAAACATTGGGCCAATCAGCTGAAACTGGCTCACATAGTACATAGTGGCTTCCCTGTTTAAGTAGGACACATGTCTCCAAATTTGCTATTACTTCAGCATTTGTCTACACTAGCCTGCTTCACTCATTCATTATGCCTTCCTGACTACTATGGGCATTTGAGTTTGAGACATTAACTTTGGATAGTTTATTATTTTCCAGTGGGTTAGATGGAATCTGCAGAAGCCTAAATATCTATGTTGCATTACTGTGGCCATATTAACTGCTTTCAGTAAGTCATGCATTCTTATTGTGCCCTCAACTTTCACACACAGTTACCAAAAGAAACAATGTTGTAAAAGCTGCTAGTGCATTTGGGGACCTGGTGGAGGCTGTTTCCCTCTGCATTACTGTATCTATGTAGTGCAGACAAGACATTTCTTTTAAAGTGTTCTGAAAAAAAGTTTGTTTTCATCAAAGAATTTGTATATTTTTTCTACATTTGTATGCTTCTCCAATGAGAAGCAAGCAACTGATTACATTCACCTTTTTCGCTTTGGCTGCCAGAAAGCTCCACATTTATGACTTAACTATTGTATTGTGTCACACCTCATAACTTGCATATCCTTATTCTTATTTTTTCTGTGGTGGCAACCTCCTAGTCTAGTTAGTTTCGTTGGTCCTCATTTTTTATATTTATACTTGTTTATTTTATTGTATAAATTTACTGGAAGCCTCTCAAATTACATGTGTATAAATAAACCTTTCTTATTTCCTTTCTAAAGATGGTTGGAGGATCTATGACATTTTGGTTCTCCTTCGGAGGTTACTATGGTTTTTAGTTTTCCTTGCTCATGTATCCATTTACCACCTGTAGAAATTACTTAGCTTGTAAGCTTTTGGAGGACAAGGACATTTTTATGGTGGTCCCACAGTGCCCAGCATCTAGTACTTTCTATATAATGCCCTCTGTTGCATAGTGACAGGATAATAAAAGTAAAAAACAATAGTATTTTAATTTCAACTCCTTGGGACAAAAGGATTTTTAATCTGTACTGACTCCTGAAAGTCTTGTCAATCAGAAAAAATGAGAGCTCCATCTACATACAGTAGACTTTACACACTTTATCATAAAATAATGTGTTATGTAAGACTGGGTGGTAAACTTTCTCTAGTGATCAGGTGGGGGAAAGTAGTTCTGCTTCCTTTAACTGCTAATTAATTTAGCTTCATTTATCTTTGTCTGAATCCTTATTTAATACCATGGACTCAGACTCCCTACACTATGTACTACAATAGGGAGCACATAAGCATCGAAATTACAAATGCCTATACAAAATCTTTACAATTGAATATAAAGAGAGTCTACAGAAACACTACTAGATTTATGGCAGTGAATAAATCTGTGTATATTTCAATTACGGCAAAACATATAATCTAAGACTACATTTATAGTTTGGATTAGCCAAGTTTGCTGGGAAGAAAATGTTTTTCCCAATGTAATGTATGAGGCAGGTTGTTGGAGACACTTTCTTGACGTGGCTCAGACTGTGGTCCAGCTGCTCAGAGCACTGTTTCATGGCTCTGTCCACAGGGTGTGCTCACGGCCTCATTTCTAAAGTTATTCACTTGTACTTAATTTCAAGCCATTTTTTTTTTTTTTTTACTTTGAAAACGCTGAACGCCTCATTGAGGAGAATACATACAATGTGTGCCAAGGTCTGGTTTCAAAGTTCAGCTGTTTTTGAGTTATTTGACTGGACAAAAGGTCGAAAGATATCTTTCACAGCAGGGAAAGTGTAATTTTCCATGTCTTTATGATGTTTAGAAATAGTTGGAGTGATTTTCCCTAAAATTTCCATAAATAAATAACTTTTACCCGTGGTGTAAGCTTGATTTTGAGATGCCTTGGCAAAAAATTTGAAAATAACCCTCTCCCTACCTCCAGTCTCCAGCCTCATCCACAGTAGGCGCTCCAGCAATAAGGGAATTGGAGGGACCCCAGGTTAAAATCAAGCCCTTTCATGTTTGGATTAAAAGTATAAAGTATGAAAAGTTTTAGCTTCTAAAAAAACTTGTCTTTATCATTTAATATTATGTATGTTTTAGAAAAAAGCTGGGAGAAGAGCTCTGCTGTCTGAGATCACTCTCTCCAAATTCCTGTAGGGTCCTGCTATAATTCCTGATTGAGTTTGCATCTCACTTATCCTGTACCTTACAGCCGACTTTCTTTTCCACAGATAAAACTGGCCTCCCACTTCAGGACAATGTGTCCTCTGAAATTGCTAGGGCAACTCCATACCTTACTTTAACTTCTTGCAGGACCTAACTCTCCAATCAGCCGTTAGCGTATATTTTTGTGTACTTGGCTCAAAGGCTTTCAGTGTGGATGTGGCCCTTCCAGAGAGTAATCTCCCCCAATGAAGAGCAAATGGTCATAAGGCACATGTAGAAGCAGGCATTCCTGTTAAGCCTTATGCTCCGTCTTTCACCCATCCACTTGCACAAGGGACTAGTTTCCTTTTATGATCCTACCCAAATGTTTGGCCTTTTTGGAGAGGTGAGGGAAGTCGGGGGTAGAATTTTTGAGACTCAGTTCAGGGCCTTTGATATGCTGTTCCCGTCCTTCAACAGATGTATCAAGTATCTCTGGGTCATCCCCTAAGACACACTGGTGATGAACAATTTCTAGAACTGGTCTAATTTTTTTTCGTAACAGGACAGTTTATATTTTTTGGGCATCTTCTTGAACTGTACAAGTATGTTCAGCATCATTTCTCTGCCCTGTCGATCTTTTGTCTTTTCTTCTGTGCTGTCAATAACCTGTTTGGCAAATGTCTACTTCCATTGTCCACTCCGTGAGCCAGTGTACACCGGTCTCCATTTCCCATTCCTGCAGGTCTCTTCGTGGAAATGGCAAAGTGCCTGACTGTTGTCCTCTCATTCTGGACTGACTCTGCCATCCACCAGCCTCTTCTCCCATTTCCCAGAGCTTCCTCCCACGTCTATTTCATCGATCACCTCCTCCTCTTAGGGAAGTTGAGTCTGTCGAGTTCCCCTGCACATCTCCTGCCAGTCCAAATTTCCTGCCCGCACGCCCTCCCGCGCCGCGGTGTCTGTGGGTCGGTCCCCAAAAGCGCCCGCCGGCTCTTGGGCCTCCACTGGCTGGACGTGGGTCTGTCCCGCGCCCGTGCGTCCGTCCGTCCCCCACTTGCCTCCAATTCCGCAGGAACTTTACTCCAGCCGGGAGAAGGACCGTAAGAGCGGGTGCGCGTCTGGCCGTCTGCGGCGGGCGCGGGGGTGGCGAGGGGCGCCAGGCGGTGTGGGCGTGCGAGCGGGCCGGGGGCGTCGCGGGCCGCCCTGCCCTATAAGGGGCCGTGCCGCCTCCGCCGCCGGGCGGGTGCCGGGCGGACCGCGGCGGCGGCGGCGGCGGCGGCTGCGATTGGCTCAGGCGCCCCATCCGGGGACTGGGCTCGGCGCTGCTCGTTCGCCCTAAAGGTACCAATATGGCGGAGGTGAGCAGGGAAACCGGGCAGGAGCAGCCGGGCTGGAACGGGCGCCCGGCGGCTCCCCGCGGCCCCCGAGCCAGCCTGGGGGATCCGGGGCTCTTTCCGCGGCCCCATGAAGGGCGGCGTGGCAACGCGGGGGTCGCGGGGCGGCGACTGGCCGCGGCGGGGCCGGCCGGGGGGCGGGAGCGGGCGCGGGAGCGGTCTCCCTCCGGGACTAGGCCGCGGCGGCTCCGGCCCCGGTCGGGCCGGGCGACGGAGCCGGACGGAGGTGGCGGCCGGCGGCAGCGAGCCCTGCCCCAGGGACGGGGCAGTGCCGTGCCCCCGGCCGCTGACGCGGGCCGCCGGCGCCTCCGCGCCTCTTCCCCGGGCCCGGGTGGGTGTAAACCGGCCGAGCCCCCCCTCCGCGGCCGGATCGCAAAGAGGGGAGCGGGCTGCGCCACTGCCCTGCGGGAGTCGTGCGCTGTGCCCCGGGCCCACCGGGCCCGGGCTGCGGCGCGAAGGAGCCGCACGCTTTACTTTGCTGGGGGCGCGGAGAAGAGCGGGATGCGCGGCCACCGGGCTTCGCTGAAGAGCGGGACTCCCCGCCCCGTAGCCCGGGAGGTGCGGGCGCCCCTGGGGTTAAAGGGCAGACCGAGACCCTCAACGCCCTCTCCAGGAGAGAGGCTTGATAGCCCCAGTTTACTCTGGGCTGGAGGAAAGAAGGCTGGGCAAGCGAAGCTGCCCCGGCCATGTCCCCCGGGACTGGTGAGCTGGGGGGAGGGGGCGTTGTGGCAGGAGCCCCTAGGCTGGAGCTCGCCGGGGCTGGAGGCGCGCTGGCGGTCCAGGGAGGGACTGAACACTCTGGAAGGAGCCAGCATCCCTGAAACTGAGAGGAGCTGCATCTCTGGACTCGGGAGAGAGGATGGGGGGCTCGCGCTTTGGTTTGGGGGCGAGTGTCCGATTCGAGCTGGCCTATGCTCCAGGGGAAGAGATCGGCCTCGGAGTTGGGGCTCCCGGGCCCCAGGGGCAGACTGGGTGCTCAGAACGCGAGTTCCTTCCAGAAAAGGGTGTTACGTTTCGAGTTGTTTGGGGCTTCGGAGAGCTGGGCGGGATTTGGGGGACTCCGGAGATGCCAGGGATGGGGGACTGATGGTGCGAGCCGACTGCTCTGGGTTTTGCTTCTCCGCTTTTTAACTTGCTGAGCTCCAAGAAGCGACTTGGAGTTGCCTCTCAGACTCCGGGCTTAGTCCCGGGTCTGTGAGTTTGTACACTGGGGACTCGGGGAGGAAGGCGAGGCAGCCAAGAGGGGGCCCGAAAGGGGCCGGGAAAGATTGGAGCGAAGCTACGTCTTGCACTTTTGGCAGCTGCGGTGGAGCGCTCGACTCCGCCTCCTCTGCGCCCTGTTGCCGGCGCTGCCTCTTTCCCCGGCTGCGGGATCTAATCTCACGTTTTCTTCTCTCTCTCCTAGGCTTCTTTTGGAAGTTCGAGCCCAGGTTTGTCCTATTTTCTTACCTCTTCAGTGGTTCCTAGTGGGTAATGTGGGCTCAAAGATCTGTTGCTAAATGATTCCCCACAGAAATGTATCTTGCAGGTTTTTGTTCATTGATTTAAAGAGTTTCAATGTGCATTTAGTAGTTAAGTTTGGGGAAGGAACAGTTATACTGTTCTTTGTTGTTTTCTCTTGCATGTTGGAAAGGTAACTGTTACAAAGCTGCTACGACAAGCGTTCTTTTAAGTAATATGGCTTTAATTATTACATATCTTATTTTTTCTCCGAGCCTGAAACAGTTAATCCCAAATTAACTTGACACCAACTTTAGCAATTTAGATTTTAATTTCGGTTTCTTCGAGAGACTTAATTTGTCAGAACTCTGGGACTACTTTACTAACCGTAACTCCTCATCTCCTCTTACTTTGTTTCTTTTTCATAATTAAATGTCTATGAATTGTGTTAAAATTGGAAGTTGAGAGGTAAAGCTACCTTAAAATAAAAAAAGAACTTCCAAGTTCGTCACAGAAAAATGATGATTTCGACTTGTGAGCTGAGACAATCTTAGGTCATCTAGTACGGTGTTTCTTAACTTTCTTGAGGTCAGAAACCCCTGTGGGGATCTAGTGAAAGCAAGGGATGCGTCCCAGAACTCTGCACATATGCACAATTACACACAATCTGGGGTTTGTAGAATTCCTGAAGCAGGTCCATAATAAGGACCTCATGCTAATCATGTAAGGATATCTTTGTTTCAGTTTCTCATCCCCTTTCTGTTTACCTCTTCGCTCTCTTCCCTCTCATAGTCTACAGCAAAAGCACCTCTGGACTGGTCCAACTCCATTATTTTACACTTGAGGAGACTTTTAAATAACTTTAGGTAGTGGTGGAGCACAGATGAGCTCCTAAATCTTCCATTACAACTTGTTTCCGTAGAGTGAACAGTCTGTTTCCTTACAGTATTACTTTTTGTATCTACTCGACCTTCAGAGCCTCACTTGACTGTCATTTAGGCTACATCTTTAAAATTTATTCTAAAAATTTTTGTTAATTTTGAGATGAACTTTTTTGTTATAACTGATTTTAGGAAAATATATACACGATGTCAAGCAGCTGGATTAATGGAATTTTTCCGTTTGGCATCACTGACTTCTTTTAAGAAGTTTCAATCTAAGTAAAAAGCCAAAAGACAGTGTAACCTGTTTTTAATCAACTAGCCTGTTTTGTTGTTGTTGTTGTTTGTTTGTTTTTTTTTTTTTTTGAGACATCAGCCAGGCTGGAGTGCATTGGCGCAATCTCACTGTAACCTCCGCCTTTTAGGTTCAAGCCATTCTACTGCCTCAGCCTCCCAGGTAGCTGGTACTACAGGGATGTGCCACCACACCCGGCTAATTTTTCTGTATTTTTAGTAGAGATGGGGTTTCATCATGCTGGCCAGGCTGATCTTGAACTCCTGACCGCAAGTGATCCGCCCGCCTCAGCCTCCCAAAGTACTGAGATTAATTAACCAGTTTTTTTTTTTTTGAGACGGAGTCTCGCTCTGTGGCCCAGTCTGGAGTGCAGTGGCCGGATCTCAGCTCACTGCAAGCTCCGCCTCCCAGGTTCATGCCATTCTCCTGCCTCAGCCTCCCGAGTAGCTGGGGCTTCAGGCGCCCACCACCTCGCCTGGCTAGTTTTTTTTTGTATTTTTTAGTAGAGACGGGGTTTCGCCGTGTTAGCCAGGATAGTCTCGATCTCCTGACCGCGTAATCCGCCCGTCTCGGCCTCCCAAAGTGCTGGGATTACAGGCTTGAGCCACCACGCCCAGCCAATTAACCAGTTTTTTAAAAAGAGAATTTTAGAGTTGAAAGGGATTTTTGAGGTCCTTTCAGTCATCCCCATGTATTTTGCAAATGGAAGACAGGAGCTAGACCTAGCAAGTTTAAATGACTTGCTTCAGGTCCCAAAAAGCCAAGGACAAAGCTGGGAGTAGACCCTCAGGTCCTTCGATTTTTGGCCCTTATTGAATACCTTCCATGTTAAAGGGGAAGCCTGTTGTGCCAAGTGATAGAGGAGTAACAGAAGAGCCCAGAGGAGCTCTGCTACCAAAGAGGTGGAAAAGTCAGCATCTATTTCATTTCTGCCTCTTTGGCATACCATGGAACTTGCCAGGAATTCCTCAAAAAAAGAAAATTTGTGATGGTGGATGTGAGCTAATTAATATTCGTATGTCTTTTTGTTTGTTTTTTGTTTTTTGAGATGGAGTCTTGCTCCGTTGCTCAGGCTGGAGTGCAATGGTGTGATCTTGGCTCACTACAGCCTCGACCTCCCAGGTTCAAGCGATTCTCCTGCCTCAGCCTCCCAAGTAGCTGGTATTACAGGTGCCCACCACCATGCCGAGCTAATTTTTTTGTATTTTTAGTAGAGACAGGGTTTTGCTGTGTTGGCCAGGCTGGTCTGGAACTCCTAACCTCAGGTGATCGCCCCACCTTGGCCTCCCAAAGTGCTGGGATTACATGCATGAGCCACCGCCCCTGGCCCGTATTTATTTTTAAATTAAACCACATGTAAATCAACAGGTTTTTAAATGAGCAGATATTTTTCAACGTTAAGGAAGATAACATAATGTAAACCTGCCAAAAAATTAAGTCCTGTAGAAATTGTATTTTTAAAACTAATTAGAGTTCTCTGAACCCAGAATCAAAAATAATGAATTATGTGTGTGGTTTTTCCGTAGTGAACAATCTTTGGTCTAGTTCCGTGTTTTGGTAATGATCTCACACTGTCCTGAAATGTTTGAAATTTTAAAATATTCAGTAGCTTGACTGAGAACAGATTAAACTTTTTATGTTGAGTATGCTTCCATCCACTTCTTCCTTCCCCCAACCTCAGTTTCTGATACTTTCCTTCCTTTCTCTGAGGGTTACTGGCCTAATTGAATTGGATACTAGAGTAAAACAAGTGGAGAAAGTCCTGTTTTCTTATAAATTTGATTTCATTTCTTTGGGATTGTGGATTTTAGTCATTTCTTCTCTTGGTTTTTGGAGTTTCCTGTAGATTTAATATTTGCTATTAAAAGATATTACAGTTTTATAAACAAGTATGAATTATCCAAAACAACTTGCAATGGATACATCTTCCAAAACCTTCAGATGCGATTTTCTGTATTCCCTACACATAATCCTAAGAACTTTGTTAATAATCCAAAGTAAAGCAAAGTCTTACAGTTTAATGCTTGTCTGATTAATGCTAGGGAACTTGAAGTACTGTTAGAGACATATAAAGTGATACAATGCTTTTAAAAGCTGAATGGCTATATAGCTGCTTCACAGAAACTTGTATTTGTTTTATAAAACAGATTTTTGTTGTGTTTTTGTGTTTATTTGAGGGTTAGAATTTGAGTAAAATTTATATAATCCTGAAGTGTGAGTCTTAGTGTATAGTAGATTCTTGTGAAATCTTCCGTTCATGGAAATTTAATTCTTCTGACATTTTGCTTTGCGTTTAGACAGCTGTATTAAATGAACTGATAAGCAAGTTTGACTCCTTTTTCTATTAGAATGTTTCTTTAAGACCATGCTGCTTAGATCACTTTGTTGTTATAAGATGTTTTCTTGTGGACTAGACCCCTTATAAAAGTGTTTGTGAATAACTTTGCCTTGTTATTTTGCTGGTTTAGACATATTTTCAGAATCATAGGGTCTTAATTTATGACCTATAAAGTATATAGTAAATTCATTTAGTAAAACCCTCATGTAAACATTAAAAGGAACTGGCAGAAGAACACAAATTTTTATTTTATTTTGTTAATAGCCTTGTAAATGTGTAAAGTGATTCAGTTTGTTTTATTCCAGTTGGGTCTTTGTCTTCTGAAGATCATGATTTTGACCCCACTGCTGAGATGTTGGTCCATGACTATGATGATGAAAGAACTCTTGAAGAAGAGGAAATGATGGATGAGGGTAAAAACTTCAGTTCTGAAATTGAAGACTTAGAAAAGGTATAAGATTTACTTTAATATACACATTTATAAAGAGTTTGAAATTCTGTTGTAATTTTTAAAATAATCTACCTGAAATAAAAATAGGATCATAATCCTTTTTTTTGTTTTCACTTTTATTTTGGGGGATAGCCTAATAAGTGTTTTCATTTAATTTTTCAAAATTATTTTGTATCTCTTAACCTAATTTTTAAGCTTATATCAGCACAGTGAAGTACGTACACATAGGCATTTTACAGATGAGAAAATTGAGATACGGAAAACTATAGGCCCTAAGATTAGTTCTGAATCCTAGTCTAGCCCTCTTCCCATTATATCATGCTGTTCTGCTAAGGGTCAAACTTGAATTTGGCTAAGTACTATAGTAGATACAGAGAGAAGTCTTTTCCTTCAAATAACTCATAATCTAGTGGAATATTTTAAGAAAATTGAAAAAGGTTTACTGTATTTTCAAATATAAATTGGTAATATCCCATCCCCTGCTCCTTTAAAAGTCATCTTTTAAAAGATTGGCAAGAGTGAGTGTAATTTATAATTTTTTAAGCCCAAGTCGATATAAATTCAAATGAACTGTATTTTTAACATGCATTTATACCAGGACTGTATATAGAGAGGTCCCTATAGGGGTTACCTTGAAAACGTGTAGGATTTATGCTTACTTAACCATATTTGAAAATTTCTAATCAGCCAGAATAACAAAAGATTTCAGAAATGATACTTATCCTCTGAGTTATCCTACACCTCTTTTTCTTAAAAAGGGCAAGCACATTCTTATATATATATCATCTCCTCTGCTTAGTAGCTTTGTGAGGCAGGAGTGGAGTATTATTTTATTTCCTTCTTCACGTTAATACACAGGGAAACAGAAGAGTGACTTAACTGCCCTCCCACTTGCTCTGATCTGTGGTTTTTATCTGTAGTAAAGTGCAACTGTATACATGTGGTCTCTATTATTTTTATTGATGTTTAAAGAAACATGAAAATGAATTAAAAAAACAGTAGAGACACAAATATAAAGAGTAAGGATCAAGTTTTTAGAAGGAATTTCAAATTATGTTTTAATTATTTCCATATAACTTGAAATAGTGTATTAATCTTTTATTAGTGGAAAGATTAGTGGAATAGTGATTTAGGTATTGGTGCGTATTAATAGTCTTAGGGGATTGATGTTAATGTTCATTTGCAAGAATTATAAGTTTTTATGTTCATAGTAAATAAACTCAGTTGTGTGTTGACTGTAATATGGCCCATATTTTAGTGTTCACAAATTTTTATTACATCATGTGTTATGGAAAATAAGGTAAGTACAAAAGTAATTTTCTTTTAGTAGCTCTTTGAGTATAGAATATGTGGCTAGATTTTAGTTATTAAACATACTAAAATAGGATTTATGTAATATCTTTATATATTTTAATGTATTCATATTACTGCCTTCTGAGAGCTTTCAATAGTCCTAGATTTATAGGTAGAACTTTTTTTTTTTTTTTTTTGAGAAGCCGACTTGCTCCATTGCGCAGGCTGAAGCGCAGTGGCATAGTCTTGGCTCACTACAGCCTGTGCCACCTGGGTTCAAGTGATTCTCCTGCCTCGGCCTCCCGAGTAGTTGGGATTACAGGCATCCACCATCACACCTGGCTACTTTTTGTATTTTTGGTAGAGATGGGGTTTTGCCATGTTGACCAGGCTGGTCTTGAACTCCTGACCTCAGGCAATCCACCCGCCTTGGCCTCCCAAAGTACTGGGATTATAGCGTGAGCCACCGCACCTGGCTGGTAGAACTTTTTAAAGAGTACTTATTTCTGCTTTTATTAATATATAATTATCCCCTTGGTGTTCACTGTGAGAAAAATTCAAAAATTCAGAAAAGCACAAATGAGAAAGTAAAAAATCATTTTTTCTACCACTTAGACTTTAGTATAGGTTTTTTCTTTTTTGTTAAAAGAAAAAAAGAAAAAGCATTTAGGCTGGGGGCGGTGGCTCACACATGTAATCTCAGCACTTTGGGAGGCTAAAGTGGAATGATTGTTTGAGC